>NC_081408.1:72334545-72634545 GCF_030272615.1 Cryptomeria japonica | reverse complement strand
GAATGGAGACTTGAAATGATCAATTGCTTGAAAGAATGCTTGAATGCTTGAGTATAGTTTCCACGCCTTTTCCATCATATCGAATGAAAGAGGAAAATGTCATTTATATACTTGTCATTTAGGGCTGATAGACTGATTTTCCTGACCTTAGGCCGACCAGGGAAAGTTAATTTCCAAATTGCAAACAAAAAGACCTGAGCCCCTTAGGAGACCAGGCCCAAAATAGGACCCAGGGACCAGGGCACTGGGCGCCCTGGTCCTGAGGGACCAGGGCGCTGGGCGCTCTGGTCCCACCTCCCGGGATAGCAGGGTGCAAGGAGGTTCAGGCCAGGGTGCTTGAAAAATGTAGTTTTCAGTGTCGTGAGTAAGTTTCAGGGTCTCCATTCAGGTTGCGTGTTGTGTCGCCATCATGAAGACCGAAATGCAGTCGAAATTGCAAGTGTCACAATTTTAGGACGCTACAAAACCTTGGTGGGATTTGTGACCCACAATATTTTCTCATTGGCCAATAAGTAAATATTACTTACAATAAGGGTCTGCACATGCAGGAAGACCAATTGCCTAAAGCTCACTACTTAATTACAAAAAGGGAAGTCTCACTGACTTACAAAAGTGGATTATGTAAATCCAATGTCATGTACTACTTCAGTTCAGCATTTGCTATGCCAGGTTTAGTACCAGTTTAAGCTCATACAACTTCCATAACCTTATTTCCAAAATTTGCCTTAATATTTGCATCTGCCTATTTCATTCATTCCATGCTTACACGAATGATTTACAAGATCTCATACTTATATGAGTCCTATTATAATTCACCTTGTCAGCTTACAAAAATATTTAATAATTAAATACAAAATATAATAAAAAAAAATTTTGTCGGCCAGGGTGCCGATAATCATCTTTGCCGCTACCGGTATAGGTGTTTGTGCCTGTGTCGGTGTCTGCCAGTGCCATAGGATTGTAAGGTTGCCATCAATGACATTACCTTCAATCACCTACAATTTCTCATTGGAGTGTGCATTTGCCAACAATCTCCCCCTTTGACATTGATGGAAACACTCATGAGAAAGAGACAAAATTGTATCCAAAAAGTGTTGACCAAAAATCAAAACTGTGTGCTCCAAAACTGTGTGCTCCTCCTGAGCAAATCATCTCTTCTATCATTCATTTCTCATCCTACTACTCCTTTTTCTCATCCTCTACTACTCCCCCTTTGACATCAATGACAAAGGCTATCATTCAATTTCAATTGAGTGTAGAGCTTGTCTAGATCCCTGTAACTGGTTGGTTACAATCTGATATAAATTCACTAATGCAAAATTTAGGTTGTTATAGAACCTCTCACTATCCTTTAGTGTTTCTTCTATCCTTTGGATTGTACCAGTGAGTATGTGCATTTTATCTTTCGGTGTCTTAAGTCTTGGAACAAGAGCCTCAAAAATCTCTTTTCTCAAAGAGATGAGGATATCTAGTTTAGGACCTAGTCTACATTTCAGTTCCTTTGCCTTCAACTTTAATCTCTCCTTATCTTTTTCAAGTTTTTCAATTTTCTCTTCATAGCCGGTAATTTTCTGTTCTACTACTAATAGAGTCTGATGAACTTATTAAATTATCACCAATTTCATTGATTTCCTTTTGAGCTTTGTTGATCTCTTTATCTATATCCTCTATCAAAATGTTTGTCTTACATGTATCTCTGTACAATTTCTTGAAGTCCAAAATTGTCTTTCCTAGTGCCGGTAATAATGCATCAATATGTTCCTTACTCTTCTTCACTATCTCCTCAAGGAATTTTTCCTTCTCCTTATTCATTTTCTCTCTGAAAGTCTCCTCATTGATCTGATCAATTGTTAGAAGATTGCCAACAATGCATATCGATGAACATACCCCTAAACGGGTCTAGGTCTTCATTGTTCCTTCCTTGGAGAGACCCCTTATCACTTCATTTTTGGATGTCGCTCCATTGTCCTAGCCTTTAGATCTGTTGCACACACGGGTGGTGTCTAGTGTTTCTTTGTCTGACCCTCTTGTTTCACATTCAATTATTTATTAGAGCTTTCCTAGGGTCCTCCAACTTGCTACGATTGAGAGGTGGTATGTGCCTCCTGTGTAACCTAAACGCAAGTTTGAGTAGTGTCCTATTCTAGAGTTTTGTCAATGCAAATTGGTTCAAGTATGCTCGTCACCTATCTCTATGTCTTCTTCAATGCCATTTTTTGTGTCTGTCTCTATTTGCATTGTTGAGAAGGCCTCGCCTTCTCTTGAGTTCAAGTCACCACCCCTCTTGCCAAGGCCAATAGTCCAAATCTTGCCTCACCTCCTTGGATTGAGTCACTTGCTTCCTCTATGGAGGCATTCTTGTTCAACTCTCTATAGGACATCTTGGTGTTGTCTACGATGTTCACATGGTCATTGTGTTGGATATTGTTGGCATATGATGAACCGACATGTTGATATGATGATAATATATGTTGTCATTGATGTCAATAAGTTTAAGTGAACTGGTATGAAGAGGTATGAGGAGATGCAGTAAACCGGTGTCGGAGTTTCACTAAGTGTGACTACCGGTTGGCAATCTTAGCTCTAGGGTTATTGATTTGGTGATCCAGCTTGTACGATGCAATCGGTGATACTCTGTGATGAGTTAGCTAAGAGATATGAGTGAGATCAAGGTGCCAAATCAGCCTTGTGCACATGAAGGATTTCCTTGAGGATCTTGCATGAGAAGATTGACTACATTTGAAGTCTACCTCGGGAATGATCATTCTTCTTGGTGGTATGAGAAGAGAGTGTGATGGGTTACTGATTCCCATGCGCGGTGAAGAATGAATGATGTAGATTGTCTTGTGATCTGTTTGAAATCATAATACTCTATGCAATGTGTTTGGATGGTTAGGATTGGACCGCCTGTATTGTAAACCTAAGATGTTTAGGGTTTAGGGTTTATGCTACCGACCTAACTGATGTCTATAAGGTCGATGATGTTTGTTATTGAAAATTTGTTGCCAAAATTTGTGTGTGTATCCAAGTGATGAGATACTTGCCAGAGCAGTAAGTGGAGAACTGCAGAGTGTGATTGCAAAGTAGAGAAACTGAAAAGGATTTGCCTTGGTATGTAGTGTTGTTATTAGATTAGAAGTTTTACTTGTTGTCTTCTAATCATTTCAACAGTTTGAAAATCCCTTTACTAGATAGCTTTAATAGATTTATTGTAAAACCTTTAACCAGGTGACTCAAGATCATTTAGTTCTTCAAATCCTCTCTTTAATAGGGTATATTGCCATCCCTTAACCAGGTGATCTCTAACAGGATCAGTTCCTAACAAAACCTTATTGTAAAGTCTTTAACCGGACTAGGCTCCTAACAAAGCAAGCTTAAAAAGAGCTCAAAACAAGCTTGTGGGTATTCATCCCCACCGTGGTTTTTCCCATTCGGGTTTCCACGTGAAAAATCTGTGTGTTATGTGTTATGCATTTTTCATGTGATGTGTATGTATTATCTGGTTGAAAGATTATGCATGCAGAGTTATTAGGTTTTGGTATTACTGGTTTACCACATGCATATGTTTATGGGTAAAGTTGTTATCAAATATTGGATGTATTTGAAGTGTTCAGACTTATCAGTTTATGTTGTCTAAAGTCTTACTATGTTTAATCGGTATTTCCATGGTTAAGTTCAGTAATGATGACAATCAGTTGGTATTCCTTTAACTTGATAAGTTGTGGAGAAAGTTTTTGCCTGTACTAATTCACCCCCCCCCCCTCACTACTGATTAGGGTATTTTTTGTTCATCATTATTCATCAATTGGTATCAAATCAACTCCAAGTCCTCAATGGTATAATCTTAACTGCTTGAGGTAAAAGATCCTACTATAATGATGAAGAGGGAAGGTCCTAAGTTCAATATAGATAACTTCAAGATATGGAAGGACAGAATGAATATTTACATCAAAAGTATGGGTGCTCAACACTAGAGCTATGTTGAGAATGCATGTGTGACACCCACTGGCACTCTGACTGATGATCATAAGAGAGAGATTCAAGAAAATGGGCAAGTCATGGAAGCCCTTATCAGCAACTTGTCAGATATTGAGTTTATTGATGTACAAGACAAGGACACTCCTAAGGATGTATGGGATGCACTGGAAAACATTTATGGTGGAGATGAGCATGTAAAGAAACCTAAGGAAGAGAGCTTTAGAGGAAAATTTGAGGACATGAGGATGGTTGAAGGAGAGACCATTCAATAATATGGCATTAGGATTAAGACTGTGGTTGGAGATATCAAAAGAGCTAGTGGAACGATTGAGGATGACACCATTGTTAGTAAAGTCTTGAGATCATTGCTACCGATCTATGCAATCAGAGTTCATGCTATCCAGGAACTAAGGTCTATTGATAAAACCAAGGTATCCTTAGACTGTATCATTGCAAAGTTGACTACATCTGAGTTGAATATCTATGATGGTAGTGTTCAGAAGACTGAGTTGGCCTTTCAAGCATCTGCTGCACCACCTAGAAAAGGAAAAGAAACTAGTACCAGTTATGAATCCATAGAATGCAGAGATATTGATGATGAAGAGATTCTGATGGATTTTGAAGCTCTTCTTGCTAAAAGACTTCCGAAAGGAGCTGGAAAATATAGAGGTAAACTTCCTTTAAAATGTTTCTCCTGCAACAAGATAGGACATATACCTATTAATTGTCCTAATAGTGATAATAAGTATAAATCAAAGAGGTTTAGAAAGTATAAAGGGGGAAATAGGAGAAATTGTCTTGTTACTGTAGATGAAGATGCTACTGATGAAGAATCAGAGGATGAAGAGATTGAAGATATAGAATTTGTAGTTGTAAAGGAAGAAGTGTCTGATAAGAAAGCACTTGTCTCTCGCATTGACAACTCTAATGAGTGGATTATTGATAGTGGTTGTTCTCACCATATGACTGGTGATCAGAGAAAGTTTCTGTCTCTAGAAGAATATGAGGGAGGTGTTGTCAGATTTGGCAATGATGCACCATGCTTGGTAAAAGGTAAAGGATCCATCTCACTGAATGGAAAGAGTAGTGCAGATGATGAAAGGACTCATTCTAGAATTCAAAGGACGAGTCTGCAGTATAATTGGGAGGAGTGGTGAACTTATTGCCACTGGTAAGAAGACCAGAGGTAACCTATTTCAGTTTAATGCCAAGATTAGTTAGTGTCTGATCTCTAAGTTTGATGATAGTTGGATATGGCATAGGAGACTCTATCATATGAACTTTGACAATATTGTTCAAGACAGTAAGATCAAGGCGGTAAGAGGATTGCCTTTGCTAAACAAACTTGAGAATTCTTTGTGCAGAGAATGTCAACTTGGGAAGATGTCTTCCTCAACTTTTAAAGTTAAGTTTTTTTCAGCAGAAAATTTACTTGATCTTGTGCATACTGATTTATGTGGTCCTATGAAAACTAGAAGTATTTAGGGAGATAGGTATTTTATGATTTTTACTGATGACTGCTCAAGAATGATGTGGGTCACATTCTTGAAAGACAAGTCTAAAGCATTTGAAAAATTCAAAGCCTTCAAAGCATTAGTAGAAAAGGAAAATGGCCAAAGGATAAAGTGCCTAAGAACTGATCAGGGAGGAGAATTCACTTCTGATGAATTCAACAAGTACTGTGAAGATAACAGTATCAAGAGGTAGTTTTCTACCCCGAGGACACCACAATAGAATGGCATAGCATAAAGCAATAACAGGACTGTAGTTGAAGCGGCAAGAACAATGTTGATCCAAGGAAAGGTTTCTCACACTTTTTGGAGAGAAGCGGTGAGCACTACAGTCTATACTATGAATCGGGTACTCATCAAGAAAGGCAAAGATAAAAACCCATATGAGTACTGGACTGAGAAGACTCCCACTGTGAGTTACTTTATAGTATTTGGGAGTAAGTGCTATATCAAGAAAGGTGAGAATTTGAGCAAATTTGATGAAGGAATATTTTTGGGATATTCCACCAAGAGCAAAGTTCTCAAGTGCTACAACAATAGAACCTAGAAAATTGTTGAAAGTATCAATGTTAGGGTTGATGAATCCCCTGAAGAACCTGAGGAAACCTGCAACGAAGAAGTGGAAGATGAACCAGGTATAGCCTTCTAGGAATCAGTTAAGAAAGAAACTTGTAAAGATCTCAGTGTTCTTATACCGGTAGAAGCTGAAGTAAGAGAAGAAGAACAAGTAAGTGAAGAAGAAGAAGAAAAGCTAGTAGACCAGGCTAGAGCCATTCCTAGATATGTGAGATTGCATCATGATCTGAAGTAGATCATAGGAAATAAAGATGCAGGGATACTCACAAGAAGAAAAGTGAAAGAAAACTCTTGCATGAGTTTTGAATTTGAACCCAAGACTTCCAGAGAATCTCTTACAGATGAAGACTGGATTAAAGCAATGGAAGAGGAGCTAGACCAGATAGAAAAGAATGCAACATGGTCTTTGGTACCCAGGCCAGAACATAAAAATTTCATAGGTACCAAATGGGTCTTTAGGAACAAGATGAATGAAGAAGGCACAGTTGTAAGGAACAAGGCAAGGCTTGTATGCAAGGGATATGCTTAGGAGGAGGGAGAAGACTATGGAGAAACATTTTTTCCTATGGCTAGACTAGAAGGTGTTCGTATGCTACTTGCATTTGCAGCATTTAAAGGATTTAAGGTTTATTAGATGGATGTGAAGTCTGAATTTTCTGAATGGAATCCTAGAAGAGGAAGTGTATATAGAGTAGCCAGAAGGGTTTGCCTTATCAAAAGATAGTGACATGGTGTGTAGATTACACAAAGCCCTATATGGACTGAAACAAGAACCTAGGGCATGGTATGAAAGATTACACTCTCGTCTTGTGAATATTGGATTTCAGAGAACAAGTGAAGATAGCAACATCTTCTTGAAATTAGAATGTGATCAGATTTTGATCTATGAAGTGTTTGTGGATGACATAATATTTGGAGGAGATGATAAAATGAGTCATGTGTTTGCAGATGAAATGAAGAAAGAGTTTGAGATGTCTATGATAGGAGAGATAAAGTTCTTCATTGGTTTACATATTCAGCAAATGAAAGAGGGTATCTTTATTACCCAGTCCAAGTATGTCAAAGAGGTATTGAAGTCTTTTGGCATGGAGGAAAGAAAACTGTTTGGTACATCGATGGTGATTGGCTATAAACTAACTAAGGAAGATGATTCAAGGTTGGTGAATGAATAGGAGTATCGGTCAATGATCGGTAAGATGCACTATGTGGTGCATAATAGACTAGATATTGCTCATGCAGTGGGCATAGTAGCTCATTTTCAGAAGTGTCCAAGAGAATCCCACTTGGTAGTTGTCAAGAGGATTCTTAGATATCTGAAAGGAATAGTTGATTATGGATTGTGGTATCCATATAATGGTGACTATAATCTCAAAATATATACCGATGCCGATTGGGCAGGTAATGTGGACAAATGAAAGAGCACAATCAGTGGAGTGTTCTTTCTCAGTGGAAGATTAGTATCATGGACAAGTAAGAAGCAGAGCTATATTTATCAGTCTACAGCTGAAGCAGAATATGTGGCAGCATTTATGAATTGCACTCAAGCAATTTGGATGAAACATGTATTGGAAGGTTTCAAAGTACCTATATCTAAATAGGTGAATATATTTTATGACAACACAAGTGCAATAAATATTTCCAAGAATCTGGTATTGCATGCTAGAACTAAGCACATTGAGCTTAAATATCACTTCTTGAGAGATAAAGTTCAGAATAAGGAAGTTGTACTTCAACATGTTTCCAGTAAGGAGTAGCTAGCATATATATTCACTAAGCCCTTACCAAAAACTACATTTACCTATTTGAGAGGTGAATTAGGGGTTCTACCCCTTCATGAAGTCACCTAAAGTTGTGTGCTCTGCATCAGTCAAGTATTACAGTGACAAATCTTTCAGGATTCATGTGTTGAAGGATGCTAATCCTTAGGGGGAGCAACATAGTAGATTATGGAAGCTTGTGCCTCCACTTTGACATTATTGTCAAAGGGGGAGAAGATATCTGATGAATGGGGAGAAGATATCTAATAATGCAGATACATTGGTCTATGATGTTTTTAGTTGCAACACGACACTGAGTATTGCCATCAATGCCAAAGGGGGAGATTGTTGGATATTGTTGGCATATGATGAACCGACATATTGATATGATGATAATATATGTTGTCATTGATGTCAATAAGTTCAAGTGAACTAGTATGAAGAGCTATGAGGAGATGCAGTGAACCAGTGTCAGAGTTTCACTAAGTGTGACTACCAATTCGCAGTCTCAGCTCTAGGGTTATCGATTTGGTGATCCAACTTGTGCAATGCAACCAGTGATACTCTGTGATGAGTTAGCTAAGAGATATGAGTGAGATCGAGGTGCCACATCAACCTTGTGCACATAAAGGATTTCCTTGAAGATCTTGCATGAGAAGATCAACTACATTTGAAGTCTACCTCAAGATGATCATTCTTCTTGGCGGTATCAGAAGAGAGTGTGATGGGTTACTGATTCCCATGTGCGGTGAAGAATGAATGATGCAAATTGTCATGTGATTTGTTTGAAATCATAATAATCTATGCAATGTGTTTGGATGGTCAGGATTGGACCACCTGTGTTGTAAACATAAGATGCTTAGGGTTTAGGGTTTATGCTACCAACCTAACAGATGTCTATAAGGTCGATGATGTTTTTTATTGAAAAGTTGTTGGGAAAATTTGTGTGTGTATCCAAGTGATGAGATACTTGCCAAAGCAATAAGTGGAGAACTGTAGAGTGTGATTGCAGAGTAGAGGAACCAAAAAGGATCTGCCTTGGCATGTAGTGTTGTTAATAGATCAGAAGTTTTACATGTTGTCTTCTAATCATTTCAACAGTTGGAAAAACCCTTTACTGAGTAGCTTTAAGAAGCTTATTGTAAAATATTTAACCAGGTGACTCAAGATCATTGAGTTCTTCAAATCCTCTAGCAAGGTAACCTTTAATAGGGTTTCAACCTTTAATAGGGTATATAGCCATCCTGTAACTAGGTGATCTCTAACAGGATCGGTTCCTAATAGAACCTTATTGTCAAGTCTTCAACCGAACTAGGCTCCTAATAGAGCAAGCTTCAAAAGAGTTCAAAATAAGCTTGTGGGTATTCAACCCCACCATGGTTTTTCCCATTTGGGTTTCCACGTGAAAAATCTATGTGTTATGTGTTATGCATTTTTCATGTGATGTGTATGTATTATTTGGTTGAAAGATTATGCATGCAAAGTTATTAGGTTTTGGTATTACTGGTTTACCACATGCATATGTTTATGGATGAAGTTGTTATCAAGTATTGGATGTATTTGAAGTGTTCAGACTTATTAGTTTATGTTTTTTGAAGTCTTAATGTGTTTAACCGGTATTGCCATGGTTAAGTTCGGTAATGATGACAATCAGTTGGTATTGCTTTAAATCGATAAGTTGCGAAGAAAGTTTTTACCTATATTGATTCACCCCCCCCCCCTCTCAGTACTGATTAGGGTATTTGTTGTTCATCATATTCATCACATTGACCCTTTCCTCTTCCATAGATGTTTTCATAGGCTCATCCCTTGCCCTCATGGTTGGTGAGGTGCCTAGTGCTACTCTTGCAATTGTTTTGCTTCAATCTTTCCCTCCTTCCCCATATGATCAAAATCAAGAAGATGATGACTTAATCATTGAGGGGTTATAGGGAACTACTTTCATTTATATTGTAGCATAGTATGTATGCATGAATGTGTTCCCCTATGCTTTCTTTATAGGTTTGTTCCCTCTTGAAGGACCCAAGTTATTTTGTGTGCTTGGAAATGAGAGTTTGACTATCTTTATTTGTCGTGCTCTCTTGGAGGACCCAAGTTACTTCGAAGGTACTCGTATATTGTAGTGCCCCTCCTTGACTCATCCTTTATGAGAGGATGTGATAAAAACATTTAGATTTGTGCATGTTCTCATATCTCTTGTCTCATTCTTATACTAATAGTCTCTTTGACGTTAGTGGATTCATTATGATTTATGTGGATGAAGTTATGTCTTGGGTTATTATGATGATCAGACTTCTGTGTAGAGATCTAGATGCACTCATTATTCATGTATGTATTATATTGAGGATATGATGGCATCTTATTAGTGCTAACCTCACTTCATGATTGTAATGGATGAGATGATGCTTTGTTGATTGTGACTATCATACTACTATATTTGTGATAGAGACAATGTCATGGCACTCATTATGAGCATGATATGACATTGTGATTCTCTCACTTGCTTGATCATTTATGATATATATTATGGCATATGTCATCTCGTGGTTATTGGTGCTTGCAAGATTTGCAGGTACTAGACATCAACTCCACCTGGCCTCACAGGTCTGAGCACGTCTTTATCCCAATGGCAAGTTGATTGGAGATTGGATGAGTTCGCTCTACACACTCTAGGCTTAAGTTTTCATCCTTGTCAATTTAAGTGTCCTAGTGTGAGTCGCCGTGTTGGTATTTAGTGATGTCATGTTTGACCCTATGTTGGTTGCCTTGAGGCATTGTGAGTATTTGATTATTTAATAATTAATCGATTCGTATAGTTTATTAAGCATTAAATAAATTAATGAATGAGATTAATATTTAATATTAATGTGTGATAAATATTATTGGGAGATTAGTATTCATTAATGTTTATTTTATGGATTCATATTATTATTATTAATATTTAATGGTTTATTATTCATTTACTAATTTATTTATATTGCCCTTGGTTATTTTATTTATTGGGCCTTTGATTTAATATTTATTTGTTTAATCATATGGTGGTGATTTTATATTTTATTTGGAGTATTTATTTATTTACCTTTGATTTATTTTATTGGGCTTTTATATTTTATTTGTTCATAAAGTTTATTTTATTTTAATGCTTTTCATTTTCATTGTTAGGCTAGGGTTTTGTGGTTGGATCTTTGTTAGTCTTTCAATATTATTGTTTTCACTATCCATTTTCATCATATACATTTTGGTACACCCAGTGGGACTCTTGTCCTTTTTTATTTTGATATCTTGTTTGTAGATTTTGTGTTTTTAAAGGTTGCAAGTTCAACATTGCGATGATTCTGCATTTTTCTGCGTTTGCAGCAGATCTAACTGCGTCTGTGTTTTCTTTTCACGTCTATAACTACTCTTTCTGTGTTTCCGATTTCCTATTGTTTTTGCAAATCTTTTATCCTGAAGTCATGTCTATGATACATGTAATCATATTTTTATTTCTTTTTTGTGTTTGTGTTGCTTTTTGTTGCATTTTTGTTTTGCAAGTTTTCAGACAGTTTTTGTAGGTTGCAGGTTTTTGGAATCGCATCTATGAGTTTTATTTTTGCGTGTGTGCCCAGATCTAGTGTCTGTGCATGTTTCTGTCACATCTGCATTTGTTGTCGATTTTGCAGGTCTCAAATCTAGGAAATTGCATCTATGTTCTATAATTATGCATCTATGATTTGTTTTTGTGTCTACGTCTGGTATAGTTGCATCTATGTTTTTTAGTTTTGCATTTTTGCTTTCATTTAGGGTTTCCAGATTTGGTTTTTGGAGATAACTTCTTTTAATCTGACTAACGAAGTGGTGCATCTATTAAAAAGGAGAAAACATCTTGTTGGAGGCCCCTATTTCATAGTCTTTTGGGATTTTTAAAATTTACCGAACTTGTGTGCTTGCAGGAGGGGTATTACTTCAAAACTACTAACAAGTTTGGTGCAGGACCTTTGTCAAAGATTTGATTTTGAAATGGCTTTCTTTGTCTTCTTTAGTATAGAAAACACTTCAATTGGTGCTCTAAAATTAACAAGTGTCTTTTGTGTTTTGAGCAATAGGCTCTTTGCATTTTACCTTTTAGAGGGCCTACCTCTTGAGTAGTCCATAAGGCCAAGTGAGAGGGAATGACCCAAGTTATAACGGGATAAAGCCACTTGCTCTTCCAAGCCACTATAAATAAAAGTGTTTGTGACAAAATTTGCAAGAAATAGGTGTTACATGTTGCTATAATGACGTTATGACTCCACATAAACCCTATAGAGTGTAACCTCTATAGGCTGGGAGGCCTTCCATTTAATGGAGCGTAACACACTGTTGATTATAGACACCCAAATGGATGCCCTTACTAGACACCTTTTGTGTTAGAAGCCAAAACCCTTCTAGTTGTTGGCACAGGAGGTTGGACCTCTGAAGCGGCTCACATTATTACAGTCCTTAGTAGAGATACGAAGTTTTCCATGGGGAGTTTTCATGGGGACTGGTGCTTGGATTCCCCAAAGAAGTGAGTACCGAGGGTGGAGCCAATAGGGTCAAAGATCTAAGTCTATTCTCTGAATTGTGTATCTCAGGGTAATCCCCCAAGTGAGATTCAACACTATTGTCCCGACCAGCCCTAGGATTTGTGCTTGCATGGTCAAAAACACTCAAACATTTTCAAACAACGCAAAGAAAAAATTCACATTATATTTCATATTTAGAAACATTTTTTATCCTTTGGACAAAACACTTTCAAACATTGAGTCTTCACCATGTTACGTCGTCATTCATCCTTCATAATAGGAGTAAATCACCCTATAAAATTTTATTTGAAGTCCTCTTCTTTCTTGGAATTCCTCGGTTCAATCCTTAATCCATTTATAGATTGTCTTTTAATCTGAAACGTCAAGTTTTAATGATCGGTTTGGACCTCGTGAACTCATTGAACCTTTTTGAAGCAGGTTCATAATGTTCATTTAGGTTCCGCAGGTTCTTAGGTGTCTAGGAGGTTTTCATACTAACATTCACTCAAAGTGTTTTGCAGTGGTTCTTTTAATGGTCATGTTCGGTGGTGTGTTATATCATCTCTCTCCAAGCTGTTAACTCTTTGAATCTAGTTCAAATGGTTTAGGGGTGTTCAACATGTTCAACACGGTTCAAAGGGTCAACAACACTGAACATAGTTAATCCTTTCAGAAGATAATTTTCTTGGCGTGGTGTATGCCTTGAACTACTTGAACTTCGGTGAAGTCAGTTCAGATTGTTCATGCGTGTTCAAATCAGGTGGGTCCCATGAGCAAAAAGACATGATGGTGCACTTATTACCAAGTATGATGAAGATTGAACCATATCTTGGGTGACATCAATTGTTTGAGTTTTCGAGGCAAGTAATCATTTCAAGAACTGGCAGTTACTTCAAAAATGTTGCCATGCATTCAATGCGTGCATGCGATGTCCAATTCAAAATCTTAGCACATTTAAACTAATGATTGAAATGAATGCACTTAATAAGTATGTATCATTGCTTTTTCTATAAGGTATGAAGGGATTAATTATCTGAAAATTTGTTCCTCATTGTTGCGGAGTTACTTTTCTTGGATAGAAGGTTTGTTTGTTGGTAGTCATCTGATTGCTCTCAACAATGAAGGTGAGTTTGTTTCCTGTCCTCTCTAGTGAATTTTACATACTTTCCCTCTCTTGTAATAAGATTTGCTGAGAAAATAAGGCTTGTCATTTATGAATTATGAAGTCCACATTGCACCTTTTGGAAACATGTTTAGTCTTGCATGTACAGAGCCCATAGTTAGTGATACAGACTTAAAAGGGGAAAATATTGAAGTTTTAAAGGAAAGGGTGTTCAAGGGAATTGATGGTTCCTTTGGTGTGGAAATTCTAAGTAGTGGTCTCATAGAAGCAGCAACCTTCCCCCCAGCTATCCCTTGCCCAAAACTAGTTAGAGAATGTATTGCTAGGTATGATCCAATTTCTGAAACCATCAGAAGAGATAATGGTGAAACCCTCCTTGCCATTAACCATGAAGTTATTTCCTCTATTTTCAGACTACATGATTACCAATTCTTGAACTTTTCTCCCGCCTAATCAATTACTGAGTTCAACGCAGATAGAAACAGGCACTGGAATAATGTAGCGAAATATTGGTTGAAGGTTCCCTAAAGGGGTGGCTCTAGGTTGCCCAAGAATCCCAACAAGAACCATATGCTTCCCCACATTCATGATGTCATGTTACTGTTGCACCGAGTCAGAGGCTCGGCAGAGGCCTACAATTTCGACGACTGGATTTATTGCTATGTACAACTGGTATTAGAAGGAAAGCAATACCTCGATTGGGCAGAGCTGATTATCGATTCCATGAGGGAGCAGTTGAGTATGGCCAAATAGTTCAAGCAGAATTTCTCAATGTCCTCATATCTGATATATTGCTTGGCATGTGTCAAGGAGATAGTGGGAATACCTAGGTAGCTCACTAAGGGAGAGGTCTCTGTATATGATTTTTACCCTATGTTACAAAAGGATAATACCTTGCAAGACTTTAGGAGGGTACATAATGCCTTCCTGGGAGATTTGTGTTATGAATTAAAGAACATGAAAACCAAGAGGATGTCTGAGGATGCATAGGCATTAGTGAAGAGATTTGGTAGTTTCTTTATCCAATTCTCTCACTTTTGCTACATAAGAGTTGGCGGTTTTGAGGAAGAGCCCTTCAAGCTTCCTCATTTTTGTTTAGATTGTTTTGTTTTGGTAGAGATTTGTAGGAAGTTGGCTACCGTGATTAAGAAGGCTCAACCCAGAGATAAATGGGAGGATCATTTTCCCATTCAGTTGGGTATTTTATCCTGTAGTTCAATGTTTGATGCTTTGAGCATTGGAGTGGATTTGAAGAACTTCAATTTTCCACTGTACCATGAAAGAAAAGGATTTAACAATAAAGGTTTCTCATGAAGTCTTGGTCTGATGCCGTACCTCCCAATTCCACATATAGAGGACTTTTGGGAAGATTGCAATGATGAGCTCGAGGTGTTCAAGAGGGCAAACATGAGAATGGTGTTGGAGCAAGTAATTTCACTATAGGTGAAGCTTGACATAAATGGGCTTGAAGAATATTATCTGGAGTTGTTTGAACCTGGATACTTAGACCAAGCTAACACTGAAGTGTCCTGCATCAACTGGGATGTGGAATAAGACAATGATAAATAGCTAAAAACAAAAAGGGTTTTGGAGAGAACTGTAGAATGGGTTGATAGGAATAGAGCAGTGAGATTAGGCGCCAAGTCTAACTCTGCGAGAAATAGTGAGGTTACTCTGCATTCACCAAAGCATTTTTCTAATCACACTTCTATGCCTATTCATGTAGGTAAGGATAAAAAGCCATCTCACATTAGGCACAAGCCTAATCCAGCTCTGGACTTCTCGACTCCTCGACATTCCAGGTCACGAAGTGCTATGCAGAAAAGAATGGACCAAACCAAAGATACAGAGGTGAAGGATAAAATTATTGATGCTCAGATATTTGAAGTTAAAGATCTTGATAGTGATGTTGTCAACACCATGGATTCCCATGCGGTTACCATAGCCATGACACCACCCTCTAAAGTGATTGGAGGAACAACCAATTCGAGTGCAACTCCTAAGTGGCTAACCACTTCAATAAGCAAAAAATGAAGTTTCATTCCTATGACCATTACAATTCAGGACATGGTAGTTAAGTACACAGAGAAGGGCCCCAAGCCAAAGAAGTTCAAAACAACTGCCCGACTAGATAATGATGAAGGAACCAGAAAGTGGGTTGCCGAGATTGCCTCTTACAAACCCAAAGACAAAGATAAGGAAGTCAGTGCAGAGGATTTTGAGATCACCAAGGTGGAGCTTGGGAACATTAGTAGGAAATTAAAATAATAATTTCTTCTAGGTATCGGCTAAGAAAATGCTTACCAGGTCGGAAAAATATGGGCAGGAGAAGAGAGATCTAAAGTGGCATATAAACATTCTCGCTCAATTCATTGATAGCACCAATTGCTTCGGAGCACTTCCCATATCCCATGCTATAGAAAGCTTTGATCCTACTTCACTAGAGAATAAAAAGCTAATGAGTCAGGTTCAAGGAGCTAAAAGCATTGTAGAGGCTGTGGAGAGATGGATTGAAGGAGTAATTAAAGACAGAGAAAAGTATATCACAAGCTCCCAGAAGTTATGTGATGAGACGCAGAGCCTCATTGCAAAAATTCAAAACCAGATTTCACCATGGGAGAAAGAGGAACATAAATGGGAAAATGTCTTGCCTATGCTCACCAAAATAGAAGAGTATAGAGCCACTAGATTCCTGATAGAGCATTCAATCAAGTTGGTAACTAATGAATGCCAACTCTTTGTATTGAAAAAGACCATAATGTGGTGGGTAGTCACCTTCAAGTCTGTAATTTTTGATGCCAAGACTTTTGTTTATGAACTTCAGGACCTCCAATACAGTTTAGTTAATGACAACAAAGTGATTAATCCAGACCACAATTGGCGGCTGGGGATTTGTGGGTTGAACACGCAGGATGCGATAAAGGTTTTCAGGTTATACATGGAGAAAATTAAAGCTAAAGGTAATTTCACCCCTGAAGATATAACACAAGTCGCCCTAATCGAGTCCATGATGTTTATCGGTAACGATTAGTTACCGAAGCATGCTGAGAAAATGGTGAAGCACAGATGGAACAAAGAAGCCGCAAAGGAAAAAATCAATGCTATGAAGAATCCAAACCAATCTATAATCTAGGAACTTGCAACTGCCCATGATGCCTAGGAAAGCGAAGAAGATGATGATGGAAGAGGAGCATAACGTGTTATTAATGCTTTGTTTTTATTTTGTGTATTTTTCATGATTGTGCAAATGACTTCGGGACATCTATCCCAAATATACTTTGTTGGTTTTCGTAACTGATTTAGAGGAGGTCGAGTTTTCAAGGAGATCTCCTCTATTCTAAAGACTATAAATTAGATTAAGATAGACGAAAAAGGGGTTATATTTTGGTTAGCTTTTACTTAGTTTTTCTGGTTTTAGAAGTTTTGTTTTGTTAAAGGAAGTCATCAGACTTTAAAAATCTAGAATTGAAAGGATTTATACATGTATTGTTGTGTCTTTGTCACATAAGATATATATATATATATATATATATATATAAAAGATCATATTGTTTTTTGGAAGAAGGAAAACCTTTGAGTTTTGAATCTGTGTAGTGAATATATCTTTGCATATATTGATCTAATCAAATGACAGTGATCACCTTTCCAATGCAGAATGTTATTATTATTCTGGGACTCCTTCCTGTGAGATTTTAAAAGATATGCACTTGAAAAGAGATTTTATTTCTCTTATCTGTTTTATGAACTGTTAAACTGGTGTTGTGAACTTTGTTTCAATCACTTCCATTTCTCATGTTGAAGCATTTTGAAGAATGATTTTTCTCTGAAATATGTGTAAATCATTAGCCTCTCATCTAAGAATGAAATAGGTAGCCTTAAGTGCTTTCAAGTTAAAAGCATACCAATTAAATTTAATTAGATTATTACCTAAATAACTAATGGAGGGAGTTGTACCTATCAAAAATTTAGAGGGAAATAGTATATGTTACACTTACCCAATTGTTTAGTTGAACTTTTGTCTTTAAAAGAAGGCGACAGAGTTTGAAATTAATTAATGTGAAGAAAGGCAAAAATCCGCTGACTAACACACTATTATTGTGTCCTCTTGCCATGAAGAGAGTCAAAAACATTAAGATTTTGTCATATTGAACAACTTCACAATCAAACAGAATTGCACAAAGTATCAGAAAACACGTATGTGACCTTTGAAACCATGTCTGTGTTCATAAATCATGTATCTAGAGTACAAAATTACATTTGTTTCCTATAATAGAATATCAACAAGAAATTGTCACATTTTCAAAAACCACGTCCATATCAGATCTAACCACATTTTTGGTTGGAAATCACGTCTATGTTCGGCAACATTGTGTCTCTTCTTTACAAAACTTGTCACTGTTAGAATTCCCAGAAAACATGTCTATGTCTACTATAACAACATTCTTGTTGGAAAAATCACACCTAGGTTTACTTAAATGACATCTATGTTTAGAACTAAGAAATTGCAAAAGATTTGTCAAGAGAAAAAAGACTTAAGTTTTCAAATTTAAAGAGCTTCTAAGGCTGCTTCCTATAGGGCTTCATTTTTTTAGTCAATAGGTCTTGGTAACACATAGTCAATTATTTTCCTTCACTTGCATCACCCTCATGCATCATTTCTAAATTTGAGTCAAAAGGTTACTTTTCTTGTCGTCATCACGTTATTACAGGCATACTACAACAAAACACTAGGTGATTCCCACATCAAGATCTATCATCTTAGGGTCTTATTTGGTCTTCTTGAGTCAAGTTAAACTTACCTCATCAAGAGATCCATCATCTCTTTGGAAGCCACACCTTACTCTCACACATATATACTTTGGTCTTACACTCTTGGACATTGCAAGTTTACCCTAGATTCATCTACACTTCATACACCTCTTGGTCTTCCATAGTCTTTTCATTTTCATTTAACCTTTCATTTTGGTCAAGACTTTAGTCCATGGTTGAAATCCATTCACAAATGTCTAGAAGGGAAGTCAAAGAAGCTCTAAGGTCTTTAAACATGAGTACTTGTGATTTTGATGGAGATGAATTTTACAATCCATTTAACAATTGTATTAATATACCAGACCATGACAATGACAACAATAAGAACAACAATGGAAATGATAATGAAAATGACAATATATCCGTGGATTCTACATAAGTTGAGGAAACTATCATGGATCCCTATTTTAACAAATTCGTTCAATAAATTATGAAGAGGGATAGACAATATTTCATACAAATCATGGCACAAAGTGGGACAAGATTACCCCATGATTTTGATATGTCACAAATTTTGGAGGATGATACAAATGAAATAAATCAAGTTAATATAAGACAAAGGAGGCTCGATAATGGTGGTAATAGAATATAGCGTCTCGTGCTTGAGTCACCTTCCTCCCTATTTCAAAAACTTAAAATTCCAAATACATACACTCATTCTCATTCCAATTATGATAGAACCTCACATGAACAACCCCTTAGTCATCCTTTCCCATGGAGAAGAACTACCACTACACATGCTCATGATGATACCCAAGATCATACCAATGCATTCAATTACACTCAAGAGAATATTCAAAATCATGACACGAGGAGACCCCGTGTCAGATTTGGGGGCAACACTCAAGATCACTCTTATAATTGTTGGGATCCAAGAACACTGAGAGGGGGGGGGTGAATCAGTGTTCTGCCGATAACATAATATTTTATCCTTTTATACCATACACATATAAACCAGTAAATAAATAAACATATAACATGAAGAAAATAAACCATCCACATAAATGAACACCATAACACACAAAATTTATAAGTGGAAAACCTCAAAGAGGAAAAACCATGATGGGATTTGTGACCCACAATATCAGTTCACTGACCATATGAAAGGATATTACATATGATGGGGGCCTGCACATGTTGGAAAGGCACACTACCTAGAGCATACTACTCATCACTAAAGAGTATCACTGACTACAAGTTTCTACTGAAGTAAAACAATAAAATTAAATTCAAAAATGCATCTTCTATGCCAAATAGAGTTTTGGTTCTAGTTCTTCTATGTACTGGTTCATAAACCTTGAACACTACTACCGGTATCTCTTCTCCTCCAAGAATGTTATCCAAACTATCTATAGATCATTGCATGATATAACATTCACATACAAATGATCTATATACATATACTTCCCATTATATGGTTCTGCTATATTCTCCTATGTCGCATCCTATGTCATATTCAAAATGACCTAGCAAACTGACCTATATACCCATTACAAACAATATGCCTTATGTCAGCTTACAATACATTATAGAAGTTATTCAATGTCGGCCTCGACAATAATTACAAACTGATTTACTAAATAAGTCTCCCTTGATGTTGGTTTCCCTCAAGTACTGATGTCGATGTCGGTGTAGCCTTGAATGCTCCAAAGTTGGTGTCTGCCAGTATATGCCTCCTAATGTTAGTAAATGATTTACATCTAATCTTGTTTCCATCAATGACAACAAAATGAATCCGATGAGTGTCAATTGCCAACAATCTCCCCCTTTGGCATTGATGGCAACACTCATGTGAAAAATGGATTCCCTACTGGTTTAACTAAAATATGCCCCCCCTGAGCAATACACTCCTTCTGATATCCTAATATCCTTCCCATGTGATCCTATCTGATTTTTCTGATATTTTTCACATTTCACATTTCACATATATACATACTCCCCCTTTGGAACCAATGCCAAAGACCAATGAAATAATTGAAAGAATTTATAACAAAAGAATAAATGAATACTGTTAATTTCATTGGAGCTTGACCAACTTCAAAATTTTAGGGTAAGCCTTATCCAACAATTAAAGAAATGTATCCTAGCTGGTTTTGAAAGTTTCAGAAATGGATGCTAGTCCACTTAGTAAGTAGGAAAGTGTTTCCTTCTCTTTGACATCTGTTGGTGTGGGTTTAGCAATCATGTCCATGCACTCTCTCTTATGAACACCTAATGAATCTAATCTGGGACTCACCAGTCCTCTAAGACTTCTTTTTCTCCTAATGACTTTATCTTTCTCCTTCTCAAAAGCAAAAATTTGGTTATCCAAAGACAAAATTTGTCCATTAACAGATGTGGTCAATGCGGTTAATCCACCAAAAGAATTAGCAATGATAGATATCTTATCATATAACTCCCTTAATATGCTATCTACATTTGTTGTAAGAATTCCTATGTTTCTATGATCTAGTCAAAGGCTTCTCTTTTAGCTATAGTGAATCTTTCTAAAGCCTGTCAGTTTGCAATCTACCTCAGAGATTGAAAATTGTTAGAATTATGCTCTATTAGAGTTTTAAGCTTGTTGGAAGGGCTTGCTCCATCTTCAATCTTATAATCAGGTGTCAATCTGTGCAATACTATAACTTATAGATCAATTATTCCCTTGTTTTTAGTACCTTCCTTCAATAATTTCTAAGTTGCCATCATCATGAACTCAGTTGGACTCATCTTAGTGATTGATTTCTTCTCAACCTAAGAAGTGTCAATTGCCAAAACCTTTGCCAAGGAATCAGTTTTAACTGCCGATATAGACTCAATTCCCTTTACCTTATCCTCTACAACCTCTTTTGCATCTATGGCTTCACCACTTGGTGTAGTGTCAATTACTATTGGTGGAATATTATCCACAATATTTACAGTATCCTATACATTTCCTTCCTCAAAAATAGTTTCAGATGGTATGGACTGTACACTCTCCTTTACTGGTGGTGTCTGTATATCTATAGTTACTACTAGTTTTGTTAGGAATGGTGGAAGTTGTTGCCTTAACAAATTCTTCATGAGATGTAAGAAAATATGGAATATTCTAGAATAATTTGGTCCAACCCTTACTAGTCTCACTTGTCACCCCATTTACTCTTCCCATCATAAGGCTTATCTTTTGCAATTTACTCCTGAAAACTATCCTATTTGCAACATCTATGCATCTTTTCGTTTCCTCATTGTTTATTGAACCACACATTTCCAAAATTGCTACTTCCTTAATCTCCCTATCCCTCTTGACAACATCAAGTCTTCTAGCATCAAGTTTATTATACAGTGATAGAGGAATTTCCTTCAAAATTTCTACTAAGGCTTTCTTATACATATCCATGTATAATAAAATTGCCTCTTCAATCTCATTTTGGTCATCATCCTCTAAATCTTCATAATACTTAGATACATTTTTCTATTAGTACTTATCAAGTTGCCATTAGTTTTATGTCAAAGTTATACTAAACACTCTAGTCGGTTATCTCTATCGAGACATTCAGTCGGTATGCACAGTCTAGTCGGTTATAAAAGAAAGTAGTCTCAAAATGTAGTATACACCGAGCTGTCTACCGATTATAATTTCATGTCTACCGAGCAGAAAAGATGACACACCGAGTTGATATACACCGAGTGAAATGTGTTACCAGATTCATTGAACCTAGACATGCATTTGAAAACATGTTACAAGATCGAGGCACATCTAACCATTATCACATTGGAAATTGCACTTAAATATTGTCTATGATTTTGAGGTCATCTAACCAATGTAATAATTTGAATGGTTATTCATTTGATAAATCATATTTGTAAGATCGAAGCAATGAATGGATCACCATCATAAGAGATCTATTTATATAGCATGAGTGAAGAATTATTAAGTGAGACAATGTGTGTGCATGAGTGTAAGAAGACTGTTATAGAGACACAGAGGTCACCAAGAAGGTTTTTAGAGAACAGTCAAAGAACAGAGTAAACAGGAGGGTTTACCGAGTTACTATATGGGTTACCGAGGTATGCTATAAGCAAGGTAACTTATTCTAAGCACATAGAATCTGCTATAACATTCCAAATGTAAATTTGTAGATATTTGTAATGATTTTATTGTAATATTTTGAAGTTGTAAGAGAAACCTTTAATAGGGTAAAAGACTCTAATCAAGTCTATAAATTGTAAAGCCTCTAACCAGGTGCAGCATTTAGTTTAAGTGTTGTGAAATCCTTTAGCAAGGTAGATCTAACAGATCTTGATACTCCTAATAGGGTAAGCTATCAGAAATAGCTAAACATGTAGCTCTAACCGAGCACTCTTTATTATTGTAGTAGTGAAGTTGTGGGTGCCATCCCCACCATAGTTTTTCTCTCTAACCAAGAGTTTCTGCATAACCAAAATATATGTGTTATGGAGTGAATCATGTAGGATTGTTATCTATTTGTTTTAGCTTTATATTATGTTACTGCACTATTCAGTTTATGCATAACAGTAAAGTTAGTATTGAAGAAATGTTTTGGAGTATTGATTCACCCCTCCCCTCTCAATACATTAGCTTTCCAGATTGGGCCTAACAATTGGTATCAGATCTTGAATCTTGGAAAAGGGTTTAACTACCTAAAGAGAAAGATCTTATCAATGGAAGGCTATAAACAATCTTGGAGGATTGTGTATCTACAAGAAGAGCTGGATCATGCTAATCAAGTGATTGCAGACATGCAAAGGCAAATGCAAAAATCTCTAAAAGTGCGAAGAAGATTATCTGATGATTTGCAAGATTCTCAAGAGTTAGTGGAACAAATTGAGACATCATCTGAGAACAGTATATCTAAAGAAATTGAAAAACTGATTGGAGTATTGAAAGAAAAGAACAAAGCACTGGCTGATCAACTGAAAGTAATGAAAAGAGAACATGAACATTTCAGCACAAAGATGACTAAAAATATTGATGCATTGAGGACAACCGAGGATAAAGTAAGAGATCTAGAAAGAGAGAAACAACAACTTGAAGTCTTAGTATCTGATAAGAATGATGAAATCACAAGGTTTACTAGAATTCAACAAAACCTATCAGATCAACTAGGTTATGCACATCATGAAGCAATTCTGAAAGATGATGAGAATCAATCATTGAAACTTGAAGTATCAAAGTTGACCAATGAACTTGAATCTGAGAAGAAATCCAAAGAAACACTCAAGAAGAGTTATCAAGCATCAAAGATGTTGGATGAGCAACTGAATACAAGAAGACTCAACAAAGATGCAAGACTCGGTTACAAAGGAAAAGTCTCTACTGAGAAGGGAATTCATACTACTGAGAGAGGAGAATCATCAAAGCAAGCTATAAACAAGAATAACATCAAAAGAAAGAAGCCTATTTGCAACTACTATGGAAATCAAGGTCACACTGCCAACATGTGTCAAATCAGAAAAGGTAAGCAACCGAATGTCACTAAGTCCAAAGGTTATTGTTACAATTGCAATAAATATGGTCACACATCTAATCAATGTAGGACAAAGTCTGTTAACAATTATCAGAAGGCAAAATTCAAAGGGTTTTGTAAAAACTGCAATAGATATGGACATAGTATCGAGAAGAGCTGGCTTAAGAAAAAGAACTATATGTGGTCTGCACACCGAGCAAATGCTAGAGGTTACCGAACTCACACACATCCTTACTAATAGTATTCTATAGTACCATAGGATTACAATACAAGAATATGGTGTGAATGTTGTCGAAGATATGGACATGTAAGTGCCAACTACTTTATAAGGTTTGGAATGAACAACCGAAGATCATGGAGAAATCCTGGTATGGCATGTTTTCATTGTCACAAAGTTGGACACTTAGCTAGAGATTGCAGAGATCAACCTAGAAAACACACTGAAGAAATAAAAGACAAATTAAAGATAATTTGGAAAAAGAAGGAAATTGTGTCAAATTAAGAAAGCACCTTACCTACTGAGTTAGGTGCACCTATTCTAAATTAATTGGTAAAGGTATGAAGGGACTGCATTCACTCAAGGTTAAATCTTAACAGTTCCTATTTTATCATGTACTTAATTCAAATCTACATAATTAAGATGTATTAGTAAGTTTGAAATGATATCAAAGTCTTTTGAAGCACTATACAGGAAACCTATCAAGTCGATGTATACAGGAAGCCTGTCAAGTCGGTAAATGAAGGAAGTTTGATTACTCCATTAAAATGGAAAAAGGAGAGTAAATCGGTTAAAGAGGAACTGAGTGCATTTAATGTTTTTGACCTAACCTGCACAGAGCCCGATAAGGCATATGGTGTACTTAAAAGCATTTTCGCTATCATTTACACTTACCAAGTTTTTGAGTGAGCAGAGCAAAGCGAATCCAAGGCGATCAAAACCTCCTACAAAGAAAATTCAAGGTATTTACATCAATCTCAATGCATTATTAAGCTAGTTTACTGATCTTATCTAGTTGCCATTATTTGTTAAGTATAAAGCGTCATTCGTTTGAAATCCTAAAAACCTAAGGATCCTTTTTTAGCTTTTATCTGAAATCTACAATGGCGCCCAAGATCCAAGATCCCATAGTTGTCAAGAATGTAGAGAAGCCCTCACTAAAATACTCTTTGACTCCCAAAGTTGCATCTAAACCAGATGACAAAACTGCCTTTTCACTCATCCCAAATAGAGTGTTGTTAGTCGAGGATGTGAGATTCTTCACCAACTGTTGTGTTGAAGAACTCGGTCATGTTGAAATCAGAGACGCCTATGATGAGCTATGCACCAATGGTACATTGAATAGCAAGTATGAACACATCAAGATCAAAGGATTAACTGAAGCCCTAACCTATCCCCATGTGTTCAAACCCCAGTGGGTTAAGTTTGTTTTGAGCAGAGTTCACGATGATTTCATGTGGCTAGAAGAGAAACCATTTAAGATTACCAAGGAAATCATTCATCTGATTACCGGTTACTCCATTTATGATCATGCCCGAGCCTAGAAGATGATATCATAGAAGGAATTGATTAGTTTAACCAGAGTAAAATCTGATTGCAAAGGATTGAAACTGAATAATGTCACAGATGAAGAATTAAAATTTTCCATTAGAGTAATGGGCTACTATTTCTTCCAATCAGAAAGGGAAAACAATGTACCTTGTGCAACAGTAGACCTGGCCTACAAAATTGTGAAAAAGGGAATGAAAATTGACCTATGTGAGGTGTTGTTGAAGGACCTATTTGAAAATTTGAACACCATCAGGAAGTCGAAGAAGAACAACTCGGCTAATACTTTAAATTTTGGATCATTACTAGTATGCATGTTTTTCTATTTTGAAAAATTCTTTCCATCAGTCGGTAAAGTTGTTTGGGAACTACACCGACCAATCATCCATCATATTAATGATTTCATCAAAAAGTTAGGAGATAATTTCAATGATATTATGGATGATTAATTTAGTAAATTTTAGGAGAAAATTCATAACAGATATAGGATTCCACCTTAGCTAGTGGAGAAATACAAAAATGATAAAGGTAATGTCAGAGAAATTTGGAGAAGAGTCTTCCTCTACACCTGTCAAAGGAACCATTGCCATTAATGAAGAGGAATCTGAAGCCCAAGAGGTAGCTATAACACTAAGCAATGAATTGCCTAAGGGAAAAGTGTTGAAGAGAAAGAAACAGGACACATCAAAGGCCTCACCGACTCCAACTCTAGTAAAGTGACCTAACACAAGAGCATCTGTAGCCTCACTAAGTAAGAAAACAAAAAGTGTTACTACTCCCAAGGTAACAAAGACCTACAAAAAATCTACTCGAAGACTCATTTTGGCAAAAGATTCTAGTGATACCGAATCAGAGGATGCAAGCAAATTCTAGATTGTCAAGAGCAAGAAGGTAAATATACATAGTGTTGAAAACTTCTGTGCTAATCTAAAAGAATATGGAGGATTTGGTTCATTTAGATATGTCAAGTATGAAACTAGGAATAATGATGAGAAGAGACAAATTGAAGAAGTTGTCATCTGCACACTTCTAAAATTCTGGTTAGCTCCATTGGAACTAGCTAAGTCACTTCCAAATGAACTTTACTTGCATATTGATAATAGGTGGAAGTATGCAATGGACTCAAAGAAACAAATTAGAGAAAGGAGTCTGGTTCATCTATTTCCTGACATGTCAGTAGTTGAAATAAAGGAACATCTGACAACCTACAACTCAAAGTTTCTTGTCAAGCAGAGAGCCTTAAAACTGATGAATGGGTTGTATATTGAAGTGGAAAATGAGACAAAAGCAAAGTGGCAGGAAATCTTTAAAGTCAAGGATGTCGGTGAGAAAGTTACAGTTGAAATTGTTAATGTCACTGAGCAAGATCCTTATGTTATCAAGAAAGACCCTGCTAACACCATTCAAATAGATGAAGATGTCATGGATACAGAGGCACTGGAATAGGAAATGATAGAAAGCAATGCATATGCAAAACTTGTATCTAGTGAATCAGTCTTGGAACAAGTTCAGCCTTATCCACCGTTCAAGCAACCTATCTCAACTGAAACCCCTCATGACATAGAGCAAGGCACCAACAGTCACAAGTCTACAATAGAAGAAGGTACTACTCAAGAATAGACATCTCAAGCACCTTCTAGCACTACAAATTTTGAAATTGAGACACCGAGTATCGAGACACCAAAGGACTCCATAGAGGCTAAGGAAACCGATCAAAGTGTTCCCTCTACCGAGCAACCTACCAAGGGTCATCAAGCCTCACAAGCCCTTGTCTTAGTTCCATCAGTGAAAGGTAAAGAAAAGAAGATGAAAAAGAATAGTTTTAAAGTTGATTTGTCAAAACCAATAGTGTTTCCCAATGTAGACATATCAAAATTAAAGGGGCAAGCACTCATTGATTTCAGTGAACTATGAAGCTAAGGCCGAACAAGAGAAGCAAATGGCCATTCAAAAGAAAAATAAGGTACTTCAAAATGTAAAAGCACTATTAATAGATATGCTACCTGAAGCTACAGTATCAACAGATGTAGCCATCCACATTCAACTAGATGAACTCCTAACAAAGATAGACACATCTGGAGTAGATGCATCAGAATATTTGAGCAAGCTTAAAGACAAAGAGCTCATTGCAAAAATGATAGAAGAGGTACAGAAAGCTATAGCTATTTTCTTGAATGGACAGTGTAAAGAATGCACTCTTTGTCGCTCTCACCAAAGCCCGGACCAAGTACAAATCCATTTTTGATCAGTTACCACCCTCGAATGGTAATTAAGTTTTTGATGTTTGTCAAAAAGGGGGAGTAATATGATATAGTATTAGAGGAGTAATATGATACAGTCTTGGGGGAGTAATACAATATATTTGGGGAGTGATATAGTATTGAGAGAATGGTATAGTATTCAGAGTATAGTATACAGGGGGCGTATACCAAGCAGAGCAAGCAGAGTATCCAAGATTAGTGAACCGAGCAGTAGATAGAACAGTAAGCAAAGCACACAGAACAGATCATCAAGCATGCAAAATCAGAAGTTTTGTATAGTATATCGATAAGGGGAGTATATCTCGATACATTATATTATTGACTATTGTATATACTGTTAGCATAGTCAAATTTCGAAAGTATATAGATTTTTGAGTTATAACTTTGAAAGTAGTTTTTGTCAAACATCTCAACTAATGTCAAAAGGGGAGATTGTTACTACTTATCAAGTTGCCATTAGTTTTATGTCAAAGTTATACTATACACTCTAGTCGGTTATCTCTACCGAGACATTCAGTCGATATGCACAGTCTAGTTAGTTACAGAAGAAAGTAGTCTCAAAACATAGTATACACCAAGCTATCTACCAAGTATCGTTTCATGTCTATCAACCAGCAAAGATGACACACCAAGTTGATATACACCAAGTGAAATGTGTTACCTAATTCATTGAACCTAGAAATGCATATGAAAACGTGTTACAAGATCGAGGCACATCTAACCGTTATCACATTGGAAATTGCACTTAAAGATTGTGTATGATTTTGAGGTCATCTAACCAATGAAATAATTTGCATTGTTATTCATTCAATAAATCATATTTGTAAGATCAAAGCAATGAATGGATCACCTTCATAAGAGATCTATTTATACAACATGAGTGAAGAATTAATGAGTGAGAGAGTGTGTGTGCATGAGTGTAAGAAGATTGTTACAGAGACATAGAGGTCACCGAGAAGGTTTTTAGAGAACAGTAAAAGAATAGAGTAAATAGAAGGGTTTACCGAGTTACTATATGGGTTACCGAGGTATTCTATAAGCAAGGTAACTTATTCTGAGCACATAGAATCTGCTATAACATTCTAGATGTAAAGTTGCAGATATTTGTAATGATTTTATTGTAATATTTTGAAGTTGTAAGAGAAACCTTTAACAGGGTAAAAGACTCTAATCAAGTCTATAAATTGTAAAGCCTCTAACCAGGTGTAGCATTTAGTTTAAGTGTTGTGAAATCCTTTAGCAAGGTAAATCTAACAGATCTTGATACTCCTAACAGGGTAAGCTATCAGAAATAGCTAAACATGTAGATCTAACCGAGCACTCTTTATTATTGCAGTAGTGAAGTTGTGGGTGCCATCCCCACCGCGGTTTTTCTCTCTAACCAAGAGTTTCTGCATAACCAAAATATATGTGTTATGGAGTGAATCATGTATGATTGTTATCTATTTGTTTTATCTTTATATTATGTTACTACACTATTCGGTTTATGCATAACAGTAAAGTTAGTATTGAAGAAAAGTTTTGGAGTACTGATTCACCCCTCCCCTCTTAGTACATTAGCTTTCCATATTGGGCCTAACAATCAACATTCCATCCTTTTTAATTTCATCAATTAATTCAACACGGGTCACTTTAGTCTTACCAGTTTAAGTACCATCACTCTTCTTCTTTTTACTTGTGGTTGTCAGAGTAGATGTATCTGGTTTCCTCTTTTGTATAGGCTTTCTTGTCGAAGGTGGTGGTGCAATAGGTTTAGTTACCTTTCTGACAAGTCTCCTCCTAGGATCCACCTTCTTCTATTCTATTAGTGGTTGATCCAATTTCTTCCTTTGTACCCTTCTGAAAGCTAGAGGTTCATTTTCCTTAGGGTCAGAATCAGAAGTGATGGTAGAAATGTAAGCTTCAGACTTCTTCACCCCTATAGTACTAGCCACTGTCGGTTTGGATCCAAAACCCAGTTGAGTGTCTATCTTATGAATTACATACTGTACATATGTAGACATCTTTTCTATTCTCTTCTCTCTTCTCTTCCTGATAAAACCAGTTTTGACTTCAAGGGCCTTCTCTTCTGTTGTGCCAAAATGCTCTATTTTGTCATCCAATAGAGCTTCAAGTAGAATTTATGCATAGAGTTAAAAAAGGCTATCATCCACCTCATATCCAAGCTTTGTAACTCAAATTGTCCTAGGTTCAAGTGCCTCCATAAGGGTTTCATCAATTTTCACCATAAAATAGATATCAGTGAAGTACTTCTTCACAATTTTCTTTGATATTCTTTCCCTATGCCTCATGTTTTCTTGGAATGTTTTTAAATACCCCCAAAGTTTCTCATCTCTATCAATACCAAGA
The DNA here is from genome assembly GCF_030272615.1 of Cryptomeria japonica. Classification (NCBI taxonomy): domain Eukaryota; kingdom Viridiplantae; phylum Streptophyta; class Pinopsida; order Cupressales; family Cupressaceae; genus Cryptomeria; species Cryptomeria japonica. Next base: position 72,604,662 of record NC_081408.1, on the reverse strand, counting down.
TCGGTGATTTCTTCCTTTATCTGCATACCTATTGGTATGTCATGAGCCCAATGCTTCTTGCCAAGACTAGGTAGCTCATTCAGGAAGTAAAGCATCAAACATACAATGAGATTACCATATCTTAAAGTTCCTTTCTTGATTCCCTTGATCTTTCCAAGGTTCAATATCAATTCACTCCTCATCTATTCACATAAATCATACTTTGCATTATTCCTCAGCATCTGATATGCAACATGAATGATGAACTAGCAACAAAATTCATTTGATTTGATTGAGTTACCTTATAACCTATTACAATGCTTGCAAATTTCACATCAGTGCTGGTGACTGTGTTGATCCTCATTGATCTAGTATCAAGAGTTGCACCAGTGAGTTTCTCGACCTCTGTGTTGGAAATTTTCTTGCTAGTTTCTTGTCCCACTTTGGGTAAGCTGGTGATTGCTTGAATATCCTCCTTTGTGATCATGTAAGGCTGATCCAGCCAGATAAACTCATTGTGAACCCTGCTCAAAACATATCTGATGACTTCATCCTTGAATTCTGGTATGTACAGAATACTGGTTAACCCTAGATCCTTGATTGCTTTGGTTTTAGAGTATCCTAGTATCATGGATTGATACATGCTTTTGATGTCCTTTGTGCCTAGATCCTCTAGGGTGAAGTGAATGTATGCCCTTATGTCTTCAACATACATCACGTCATCAAGAACCCTAGAAAATGCTCCCGTAGAGTCTTCTTTCTTAGCAATCAGGGGAACCTCCTTGAATACGGGTCTTAACATATCCTTTACTTCAAAAATGGTGGGATTTTCAATGAATGTAGGAGCTAAAGATCCAGATGCCATTTTCAAAGAATACCTGAAAGTGAACGCTGGTGGAAGATTTATAACTGCTCAAAATCCTTTCACAATGCTTTTGCATGCTCTTAATTCGCCTAAAATTCACCTTTTCTTTGCTCTAAATGCTTAAATGCTCGGTGAATGAAAATGAATTCACTTACCCTTTTTATCAGCAAGTAAAACCTTAGTCTTTCTCTATAATAAATGCTTCATGAACAACCCTACTGAATGTCGGTTTCATAGTCTTATGTCGGATGAACCTTTATCTATGATGAACACAACTCTTCCGAGGTACCAGCCTCTGATACCAATTGTTGGGATCCAAAAACATTGAGAGGGGGGGATGAATCAGTGTTATGCCAGTAACACAAGATTTTATCCTTTTATACCATACACATATAAACTGATAAATAAATAAACATATGCTATGAAGAAAATAAACCATCCACATAAATGAACACCATAACACACAAAATTTATACATGGAAAGCCTCAAAGAGGAAAAACCACGGTGGGATTTGTGACCCATAATATCAGTTCACTAGCTATATGAAAGGATATTACATATAATGGGGGCCTACACATGCAGAAAGGCACATTGCCTAGAGTATATTGCTCATCACTAAAGAGTCTCACTAACTACAATTTTCTTCTGAAGTCAAACAGTAAAATTGAACTCAAAAATGCATCTGCTATGCCAAATAGAGTTCTGGTTCTAGCTCTGCTTTATACTGATTCATAAACCCTGAACACTACTATCAGTATCTCTTCCCCTCCAAGAATACTATCCAAAATATCTATAGATCATTGCATGATATAACATTCACATACAAATGATCTACATACATATACTTCATATTAGATAGTTCTGCTATATTCTCCTATGTCGCATCCTATGTCATATTCAAAATGACCTAGCAGACTAACCTATATACCCATTACAAAAAATATGCCTTATGTTGGCTTACAATACATTACAGAAGTTATTCAATGTCGGCCTCGACAATAATTACAAAATTATTTACTAAATAAGTCTCCCTTTATGTCAGCTTCCTTCAAGTACTAATGTCGGTGTCGGTGTAGCCTTGAATGCTCCAAAGCCGGTGTCTATCGGTATATGCCTCCTAATACCAGTAAATGATTTCCATCTAATCTTTTTGCCATCAATGACAATAAAATGAATCCAATGAGTGTCAATTGCCAACAATAATACCTCCCATCTTCATGGTCATGAAATGTATCAACCTAGACCTAGTTCTCCTCATTACAATACCATACCAAGTGGTCCATATGCAAGCTACAACTATGTCCCTCCTCCATATGAACATATCTATGATCAATACCATCCATATATGCATTATATCCCTCCTCCACTTGGTGGCTCAGGCATGAGACTAGCTCAAAGAGAAAAGACACCACCCAAGAGTGACTTGCAACAACAAATCAAGGATTTGCAAAAGAAAATGGCAGACATGAATACACCAAAGCAATAGTACACAATGAAAGATATATGTCCTTACTATTGGTTAACAGATTTTCCTTTTCTTCAATTTTTATGTGTTTTTTAAATAGAGACTCATGTACACCCGTTATGAAAAAGAAAATGTACAAACAGCTGGGTGAACCAAGATTTGGGTTACCTCTACATAAGAGTGTAGCCCCTCATAAGATGTTCAATAAATTTTTATGCAGAATACTCAAGAAACAAATACACTTTTAACCAAAAAGAGAGAAAGGATTCCACATTCATTTGTCAACACAAAGTAATGCTGCAAAATATTTATTAAAATGTATAAATCTCACAGACTTTATCTCTGTACGCATTCATACAACATAAAATTTATTCCATCCACAATACTCAAAGTAATTAAAATTTTCATCGATTCTCTCTCATGTCTCACAGGACAAGGGGGATCAGAGACATTTAAACAACTATGAAGTACTATTTAAACAAAGAAAAACAATGAATCCACAAACTAAGATAAAGTTGTTGATGAAGAAAATATATTTAGTGCATAAGCATATATCCCAACAGAGACTGCTAATCTTTCAAATGCACGAATTTGAAGATCGAACCACAATATTATTTTCATTAACAAACCAGAATTGTCTATATTGAAAATCCAAAGAAAACTCAGTTTTTGTTTTCTTCGATCAAAATATTTTGGACCTTTTAAAAGACTTATCCAACCATATAAATAGCCTCCAGGATATGATAGTTTGTTACACATAAAACCATGTTAGGATTGATGATAGTCCCAAAGATACTGAGACGAGGGGGTGAATCAGTAACTAACTAGTTAACAAAATATTTAACCTTATTAAGTATTTTGCATTCCAAGACAGTGTACCGGTAAATAAGAATTAGTGCAGTAAATAGGAACAATAATGACAGCATAGAAAACACATAATAATACAAGATGTTTAATGAGGAAACTCAGTGTGGGAAAAATATCGGTGGGATTTGTGAGCCACAATATTCACTCACTGGCCAATGAATAAATATTACTTACAATGAGGGGCTTGCACATGTAGGAAGGCCAACTACCTAGAGCTCACTGCTCAAACTACAAGATAGAAGTCTCACTGACCTACAAAATGGATTATGAAAATCCAATACAATGTACTACTTCAAAGTAGCATCAACTATGCCAGTTTTAGTACTAGTTTAAGCTCATACTATAACCAAAAAAAACCTTATACAAAATCTGCCTTATGCATTCGCATATATCTTCCTTCTTATTCGCTTATTCCTATCCCATCAACACTACAAAAATGATTTACAAGATCTCATACATATATGAGTCTTTTACAATATGCCTTGTTGGCTTTACAAAAGATAATTACATTAAATACAATAAACAAAAGTTTATTCCCTGTCGACTGGAGTGTCAGTATGCATTGTAGCCGTTGCCGGTGAAGTTCTTGTCAGTGTATGTAGATGTCTATGCCGATGTCGTGGCTTTACCAGATAAATGTCGGGTGGTTGCCAGAAGGTTGACAGTAGGTTTCCATCAATGACAACACCATCATTTCTCATTAGAGTGTAGATTTCCAACAATCTCCCCCTTTGGAATTGATGGCAACACTCGTGAGAAAAATCCAAAAATTGTTACCAAAAAGTGAGGTCCAAAAATTTACCAAAACTATGTGCTCCCCCTGAGTAGATGATCTCCTCTAAATGATTATTTTCTCTATCCACTCCTCCCCCTTTGACATCAATGGAAAAGGTTGTCAAAAATTTTCAAGCGAGTGTAAAATTTCACCTTAAGGTTTGTAATCGGTTGGTTACAATTTGAAGTATGTCAGCCAAAACCAAATTTAAACTCTACATGAATCTGTTGCAGTCATTCATGGTTGCCTCAATTCATTGGATCGTGCTGGTGAGATGATGCATATGCTCCTCCGGTGATCTTTCCCCTTGAATTAATGCCTTAGAGATCTCATTTCTCATAGAGATAAGGTTGTCCAACTTGGGACAAAGTTTATGTTTAAGCTCTCTGGCATTTGCTTTGATCCTTTCTTTTTCCTTCTCAAACTTCTCCAACTTTTCCTCAAATACTGCTATTTATTGCTCAATAACTGATATAGGTTCAGATGAACCAATATTGTTATCAACTATATCATCTTTCTCCTTTTGTACTCTACTTATTTCCTTTTCAATATCCTTGGTCAACAGATGTGGCTTGCATGTTTCTCTGAATAGTTCCCTATATTCCAAAATTGTTGTATTCAGTGCCAATAAAAGTGTGTTAATGTGTTATGTGCACTTATTTATTGTATCCTCAAAGAATTTTTCCTTTTCTTTTTCAACTTTCTCTTTGAATGTATCCTCATTCACCTTATCAACTGTTATTACATTGTCGGTAATGAATTTGGACAATGTGTCCAACTGACTTAAAGAATCCTTTACATGGTCTATATTACATTTTGGTGCAATCATCTTAAGAATAGGTATTGTATCATCAATTGCTTTATAAGCCAGTGCATTACAGTCAGTTATCTTCTTAATAGAGTCCAGGAGTACCTTTGTCACATTAGTAGGCCTGAATTCACTTAAAGAAGTACCAGATGTCTGACCATTTGCCTTAATCACTTCAGTGCTTCCAGCTTTGGTTACCAATTTGCTTGTATCAACCTCTGATGGATCATTCTGAGTTTGCATTTCTACTAGCAATGGTTTGGGTTTCTCATTGACTACAGGTTTCACTATCTCAATGTGTACCTCAGCCTCTGTCGGTTTCTCTATTGGTTTCTCCATGTTCTCAGATGTCGGTAACTTTGTCTCTACAGGATTTTCAGTGCCAGCATCTATACTACCAGTATTCATTCCAGTGTCCAATCCAATGTCCAATGGTTGCTCTGCTTGTAGTGTATTCTCTATTTGCTCTATTTGAATTTCAACCTCAACATTCTTTGTCGATTGCTCAATAATGTTTCCACTGTCAGCAATATCATTATATACCTCTGTGTTATCCTTATCCACAACAATGTTCACTTCCTAAGTATCCACATTCATGCTGAATAGAATTTATGAATCAACATTAGTGTCATCATGTGTTGCATCTATACTGTCAATAGTCGGTGGATCAACAGAATGTACCAGTGTAGTATCCAAGGGTGGTGGTAAGTTGTCAGTTATTTTGATGTTTGGTATTCCACCAGCTTTACCTTTCCATTTGTCCTTATCCTTCTGATAAACCTTAAATGTTTTCTTTGACCTGTTCAATTCTTCCTATTTTTCTTTTTCCACAAAAATGATATCCCATTTATTAGTCATTTTCGTAGCAAGTTCATTAACTCTACCAACCATTAAGCTCACTTGCTAGTGACCACTAGCAAAAATTGATTTGTTAGCCTCAAAAATTAAGTCATCAATTTCTTCCTTAGAGTTAACTAGATGTATAGCTAGGAGTTTTTCAACTTTAACTTTCTTGTCTAACTCCATTACTGCAATCCTCTTTGCATCTAACCTCCTATAAAGATCATTTAGTAGGTCATCTACAACTTCAATTAACACTTTCTTGTATATGTCTTGATGTAGAATTATACTATTTTCAATACTCTCCTTTTCTGAATCTGAGAATGTGTTATACAATTTTCTCACATTTGCCAAGTTATCATCACTAGTGATTTCATTTAGTAAATTATCCAATGGTGGTATTAGCTGTTTCTATTTCTTTTTAGGTGTGAGTTTCTTTGCCGGTTGCCTTACTGCTTGTTGTTTTTTTCTCAAGGTTCTTGTTTTCTTGGGTGGAGGAGAAGGTACCAATGAGGGTTTTCTCTTCCTATCAACTCTCTTGAATTATATAGGTATCTCACTGTCAGATGATGTGTCAATCGGTGAGATATGTGTCTCCGATTGCAGTCCTTCCAGTTCACTAGCCTTTAGACTAGTAAGGTTCATAACATTTTCTTTTATTTCCTTTACCTGTTTAGAAGCATCTCTTATATTCTTTTCTCTTCTCTTCCTTTATTTCATTGTTTGTACACCACTTTCAATTATTTCAACATTTCCAAAAACTTCTTCAAATTGTTCTCTAGGTGCATCTAATAAAGATTTTGCATATATTTCAACAATGTTCAGATCTACCTCATAACCCATTTCTGTTACCCATACAGTTCTAGGTAATACAACTTCCATCCATGTCTCATCTTTCTTAATTACAAAACAAATTTCCTTAGCATATTTATCTACTACACTCTGTGGTAGTCTCTCTCTAGTTTTCATTTTAGTTTGGAAAGATTTGAAATATTTAGTTATATTGCTATCCTTTGCAATACCCATGCTGATGAAAGCTTCTTGCAATTGTTTGCCTACCAGTATGTCATATCCAAAATCTTTTTGTCCAATATCGAGGATTTCTTTTGAGAAATACAACATAAGGCATACCAAAAGATTGCCAAAATGAAATGTCCCTTTCTTATCACCTTTTATGTTCTTCAAGTTATCAATTAGTTCATCCTTCAACCATTCACACACATCTATTTTTGCATCATTATTAACCATTTCATAAGCACTGTTAATGCAAAGACTAGAAACTGAATTAAGTCTGTTTGCATGTGTGGTCTTGTAACCTAAGATCATGCTTATGAATATCACATTAATGTCCTTGATGTCATTTACTCTCAGAGATCTACTATCAGATGTTGCTTCGGTTAAGGTCATGACTTTGTTGTTAGGAACTTTCTTAGTTTTGTCAGGTCTACTATCGGTTGAGGGTAAGCCTGTCACTGCCCTAATTTCTTGTCGAGTGAATTTGCAAAATGAATCTAACCAAAGAGATTCTCCATGTTCCCTACTTAGGACAATTCTCAAAACCTCCTTTGAAAATTAAAGGATGTTCAAGATTTCCACAAAACCTAAAGTTTCAATAACCTTGTGCTCAGGTTTGACATTGTTATTTTCATCACAAATTATAGTTTTAAACATCTTTAACACTTCCTCATAACCTAATTCTTCAATATTGCAGTGAATGTATCTCCTAGGGTCTTCTACATAAGCTACACCTTTAGGAATATTTGAAAATGTACCTATGGAATCATCTTGTTTAGCTATCTCAGGAATAATTTTGAATACGAGCCTAGGGCATTTTAAATTTTCCACAACAGTAGGGTTTGCAATAAATTTGGGAGCAGAAGAGGAAGCCATTTGAAAAATACCTTAAGCTACCTGATAATGTTTGAGTTCTTGAAACAAATTGCTTCACTTCTTTGCCTTGAATGCCTTTGCTCGGATTTTGCGCTTTCTACTAGTTTGAATGCTCGGTGAATCAAAAATGAAAAAAAATCAATGATTTATAATGAAATTTCTTTCAACAATCTCTTTAAATGCTCCCCAGTTAAGTGAAAACTTAACATATCTACCGGTAAAGAAGAAATCTATCTTCTCACCATCGACCGAGGGTAAATTTCATGATATTAAATTTGCTGCAATACCCCCAAAGGGTTACTTCTTAGTTGGATGAAGAATTTCCTACCGGTGGAGTAATACTTTGTTCTACCAGTGAAGGAATGGTCTCATCAACATTCTAATCTATCTTTCTAATCCATTGTTTTGGAAATTCTTTCTTTACCTCATCAGCCTTTTCTTTGCCTTTCAAACTGGGTCCTTTATTATTTGCCAGTGAAGTCTTGCTTCTATAAAATTTTACAATATGTCCAATTTTGTTACAAGCATAACATGTCACATTATTCTTCTGAATAGCCTTTCCATATCCTATGTCGGTTTGTGTTCTACATTGTTTAGATAAGTGCCCAAATCTTCCACAAACATAACATCTTACATTCATTCTGCAGTTTTCTGAATTATGACTAACTTTGTTGCATTTGGAACATTGATAGGTGGGTTCATTAGTGTTCAGATTGTTTCTAGATCTACATTGATTTTCTCTATCACCATACTTGTTACAATTAAAACATTCCCCATTAAATTTTAAAGCATTAGGTTGTCTTATTGGTTTATTGTGATCATGATTATTTGCAGTACCGAAACTTTCACCAACTTCAAATCCAAGTCCATTAGTATCTCCATTAGGTTTCTGACTTTTCAGCATATTATCAAGTTCATCTGAACTTTTCTTGAATTTTTCTTTGTGTTGATTTGCAGTAGCCATCTCATTTTCCAGAATTCCCATTTGTCTCATAAGTTCAGTTTTATCATGCTGCATGTGAATCAAATTTGTCTTTAACATATCATTTTCATGACCGAGTCTTAGATTTTTATTTCTAGCATCATTGAGTCTTCTAGTCAAGTCATCTTGATTCTTCTTCCTATCTTCAATGTCTTTACAAAATCTCGTAGTCATATCTTGCTTTTCATTCCTCATAGTAAGGTTTTCTTGTCTCATTTTGCTCACAAGTTCATTAAGAGTTTCATTTTCATCATTATCATTCTACATCTTCTCATTAAGTTCTTTTCTCTTATTTCTAGCAATAGTAAGATTCTCCTGAAGTCCTTGAATGAATTCCTCTGCAGTCCTTAGATCATCTTCAAGTTTGATATTCTTCAACTTCTCTGAATCATAGTCTACAAGAGCTCCTTCCAATTGCTTTCTTAAGTTCTCCATCTGTGTTGGTGTTAGAATCTTCCTCAAGTTGTTAGACTTTTGAAAATAGAGGACCAGACTCTGATACCAATTGTTAGGATTGATGATAGTCCCAAAGATACTGAGAGGGGGGGGAGTGAATTAGTATCTAACCAGTTAAAGGAATATTTAACCTTATTAAGTATTTTGCATTCCAAGACAATGTATCGGTAAATAAGAATTAGTGTAGTAAACATGAACAATAATGAAAGCATAGAAAACACACCATAACACAAGATGTTTAACGAGGAAACCAAGTGTGGGAAAAACCTTGGTGGAATTTGTGAGCCACAAAATTCACTCACTGGCCAATGAATAAATATTATTTACAATGAGGGGCCTGCACATGCAGGAAGGCCAACTACCTAGAGCTCACTGCTCAAACTACAAGATAGAAGTCTCACTAACTTACAAAATGGATTATTCAAATTTAATACAATGTACTGCTTCAAAGTAGCATCAACTATGCCAGGTTCAGTACCGGTTTAAGCTCATACTGTTAGCAAAAAAACCTTATACAAAATCTACCTTATGCATTCGCATATATCTTCCTTCTTATTTTCTTATTCCTATCCCATCCATACTAAAAAAATGATTTACAAGATCTCATACATATATGAGTCTTTTAAAATATGCCTTGTCGACTTTACAAAAGATAATTACATTAAATACAATAAACAAAAGTTTATTCCCTGTTGGTTGGAGTGCTAGTATGCCTTGTTGCCGCTGCCATTGAAGTGTCTGCCGGTGTATGTATATGTCTATGCCAGTGTCGGTGGCTTTACCAGATAAATATCGAGTGGTTTCCAGAAGGTTGCCAGTAGGTTGCCATCAATGACAACACCATCATTTCTCATTAGAGTGTAGAATGCCAACAAACCAGAGTTAAATAATTAACTCCATCCTAAAGTAAAAGTCTAGTTTCATAAAAATGAAAATCAATAACTAAACTAAAAACATGACATGAGTTGTGAGCAAAGAAAGCATGATCAAGATCCAGTAGATGATGTGGCTTCAACCTATCTATCTTGTGATTCGAGAGTAGTTTGAATGTTCCACCATACCAGGTGAGCTATTGAGAAGTTTAAGATGAGCTGGTAATGTGGGAGGCCTATGTGCAAAATCCTTTGCTTCCATACTTCTTTCTTTTTACCTACATATAAGACTTTACTCTTATGCATCTCCAAATGATCGAAATAGACAACCAACACAGATTCATTTCTTGCGACCTTTGAGAAGTCCTCAATAGTTAAGGACTTTACTGCATGAATCTATTGTATTCAATCTTTTAAGGTCTAAATCATCTATGATGAATCCTCAAGTGTTTGCTTATCCTCTCTTAAGAGCTGAAGATCTATGCATTTCATGTCTTTTTGCATAGTGTTAGTCAACTCCTTCAATTCTTTTAAAATCTTGAGGACTTCTTCATGTCCTTGCTGAATGATTGAGTTCCTCCACTCAATGTTTTCTTTGCAAACAAAGAGTATGTTGTCATCTAGGCCATGTACCATCTTCTCAGCAAGGAAGTTCATTACCCCATATGTATGTGTATATCTCATCTGCCTTAATATAGCCAACCATTTACTTTTCTCTTTCTCCCAGGCAACCATCTCTATTTCTATCTCTTTCCCAACAGATTCTGTATTCTCAAACACTTTGACCAAATCAGAGATATAACTTGTCCCTTGCTGTGCAATTGATTCAAGCCATTTGCTAAAAACATTTGTGATCATTCAGCTCCTTTCAACCTGATCAAGTAACTTTTGATTCAAAGGTGATTTTGGGTCGAATGATAAAGAAACTTGGGAGAGAGGCTGAGGATTTGGATTCCAGATAGAATTAATATATTGGGTCATTTGTATTATAATTTCCTTCATCTCACTTCTATCTTTCTCATCCTTCCAGGTCCTTGTGAGAATGATTTTAGTTGAAGATTCCAAGTGTTTAACATCAGTGACATGAGAAGTTGTCCCTAGATCAATCTTTTCAATGATAAAGTATTTCTCAGTAACATTCTCAATCTCTTTATCTATTGGAGGTCTAGCTACCTCCACAACCCAGTGTCCCGTCTGCTCATCCACATAAATCATGGTTTTTTTTTTAGTCTTTTGTACTTTGAAGTCCTCCCTAGGCATTTGCTAACCATATCCTCCTTTGGGATCGAAATAGGGATGACATTCCTCTTTTTGGTAAGTGAGGCACTCAGCCACTTAGGAGTGGTGGATGTTTCCATTGGCAATGGTGATTGTTGATTATTGGTGCCAACAGCCATAGTATTGCCAAAATCTTTAGGTTGCATGATTTCTTTTCCACTATTTGTAGCATCTAGGAGGGGTTGATCTTGCATTTGGGCATCCATTATTTCTTGAGTTTCCTCCTTAGAATCTAAGTCCACTACAAGTGAACTTGCCAGGGTTTTCTGATTACTTTTCCTGCTATGGGATCTAGTAACTTGGGTGGAAGCTGAACCCACAAAAGACTCTCCTAGATCTGTATTTTTATTCTTCTCCGTACTTTGTTTTCTTTCACCTACAATATCGACAACAACATTAGAAGAAGGAAGAGATGTTTACGAAGCCGCATGAGTTCGACGGACTTTCTTATCCTTAAGTGCAGGAATAGGCTTTTGTTTGAAATGACGATCCTTCAACCATTTCTCTATTCTTTTGATTACATTAAAGGTTCTGGATTGAATGCTATCATCCCCTTTTCTACTCCAATCAATTTCTGGGATAGGATGTCCCTGTATCTTCTCATCAAAATCAAGGTCGACTACTTCTTCATCTCCATCTTCTTTCACCCCAGAAACATTCATGGATAGGCCCATTGTGACAATTTGTTGAACCATGAACCTTGACCACAACCTTCTTCGAACTTTGAAATCATCAACATAGTTCTCCGAGTAATACTCCAATTGAAGTTAATGCTGAAAATCACTATCCACTTCTAAATTTTTTCTAGCAAATGCCTGGCTATTAAATTTGTATTTGGCAACATACGGTTGAAGCTTGAACCTTTTGAATTCAAGTTCAAGGTTCAATGCATCAAAAATAGATGCACAACTATAGTGGCCAAGTTCTATAGGAAATATGACCTCTGACTTCCCTCCACTCTTTTTGTGAATGTATGCCAGTTGATGATAGACCTCAATTAAAACATAACTATCTAACACAAATCGGGGCAACCTGAAACGTTCACCTTGAAAACCACCAACTCAAATATAAGTGAACTAGGGAAATTGGATAAAATAACTACCCTAAATGTCGATGAATTCCATGGCCTCCGTTGTCACTTTTATTTATGTTTCCCTGCAACTCATGAACCAATCTCCCTACAAAAATATCATTCCACCTCATTAAATTATCTGCATATCTCTATTTCTATAGGTGAGGATAATATTCATACACATTTTTTCCATCAATCCAGGGTTCATGATGCAACCCATTCCAATCTCGAGTACATGCAAGCATATAAAAAAAATAAGATGACATAAAGAAGCCACTCATTCCTGCAAACCTGTTCAAACTTTCATGCAATCTTTTTGCAATTACCTACCCCCAATCCATGTAGGCACTCCCATTCAACATGACTTGGATATAGAAGTACATCTAGTCTTCCCAATAGAAGGCATGGGCATTCCCTCTTAACCTATTCAAAAGAATGGAAATGTCCCACACCTCTACTATGAAGTGTTCTCTAGTAAGCGGCCTTGGTAATCTAGACCCCCTTTTTGAATCTTCCATAACCAAATTCTTGAAATCACACTTTTATAAGTGCTCTTCTTCTCAGAGAAGAATGAATATGATGTGCCAATAGTCTAGTCCGCATATGGCTCTTTTTGAGGTATACCCATGGTTTCCATTACAGTTTCTCTGTCAGTTTTTAAGAGCACTTCACCATTGACATTCCTCATAAATTTGTGCTCTACATCATACCTATTCATACATTCTAGTACCAACTACAGGTATGTTGCAGCAATAGGGAATGTGGCGGCCTCAACCAAACCACTCTTCACTATTCTTTCCATCATTGAATTTTGAACTAGGTTTTGGCTCTCTCGAGAAAATCGGAAAGGTCCGCTAAAGCTAATGAAGTATCTCCCATCTCTACGAGTGAACTAATGAGGCAATAATTGTAGCCTACTTTGGGAAAGGTGGGCCTCATTATTGCGCCTCTCATTTAAACAAGCAATTACGGTAATGTAATGAACTTTATACACAACAAAGGAGAAAGAACGACGGTTAATTTCCAGAATAAGAAAACATAGTAAAAGAGAGAATGACTGAAACTAACCTGGTTTCAATAGAAAATTCTTGAAAAGCTTCTACGTGTAGACAACAATCCTTCAATTTCTCTCGCTTGCATTACAACTGAAGAAAATTCTAGAGACAATTGTTAGATTCCGCAACAATGATAGACAAAATCACACTTAAAATTTAGCAAGTTGTAGAAATTAAGGAAGTTCGTGTGAGCTATCACCTGATTTGACACATAGCCGACATGCATTTAATGTTTGGGTCACTTCATTACATGACTCATGAACTATCATAATTTCTTGACATAATTTTTAGGAACTAACATTTTTGAAATCCCTAGAATATTCTCTTTTTTGGCTGGCACCTTTCTTTATGATGCATGTATCAATTCTGCATAGAACTTTTTAGTCTTTAAGAATTCAGACTTTGAACCTTGAACCAAGAACCAAAAGGTTCAAAGGTTCAAGTTCAAACACAAGAAATAACACAAAATAACATAGAACATCAACTTTGTGACAAGACGAATAACAATTAATGAGTGAATATGAAAACCGATGCATGACCAACTTTGAACCTTGAACCTTGAACCAAAAAGGGTTTAACGGTTCAAGTTTAATACAAATTACAACAAAGTGCCCACCTTATCATAGAACAAAAATGCAAAGAGAAGCCTTTTGAGCATGTTTTGAATTTTGAACCTTGAACCTTGAACTTTTAAATAGGTTTAAGGACTCGAGTTCAAAGATAGAATTTATATGACCAAAAGGGAAAAGAAAGACCAAAAGGCAACCTCTGCATTTAAAATTTTAATAAAAATTGGGGGGTGGGAACTAACATTGGCTCTGACTGGGGACTGGGATGGTAAAGGAGCAAGACATGAACCTTGGGATCTCTGGTCTCGCAAACAAGCCTTATTAGAAAGGACCGAAACAAACACAAAAAATGGAACCAAGACAATAAACTAAACAAACCAAAACTTATGTACAAGACTCATGAGGGAATCCTGCTTACAATTGATATAGCTTTAGATCTTTCCCATTATAGGTCAGGGGAAGAATAGTACCATCTTGATATGCTAATTTGAAAGAGTTAGGGCCTTTTACCTCCTGAATTGTGAATGGTCCTTTCCATAATGATTCAAACTTTGCATGTGCCCCTTTTGGTTCCCTTCTTCTGTCCCAAAGAAAAACCTAATCACCCAACATGAATTTCCATGGCCTGGCTCAGCTATAAAATATTTTTTTGACCCTCATTTGATGTTTTGTTATCTGATCAACTACCTTGTCTCTTTCTTCATCAATCCTCATCAAATGCATAATCCTCTTCTCCAAGGAATCCTAAAAATACACATCCTCAATGTAGTTTGTAACATTGAAGCCGCAAGTTCTAAGGGAAGTGACACCTGAGCCCTCATGCCATATAATAGTTCAAAAGGTGACATCCCTATATCTTTTTTATGAGATGTACGATATGCCCAAAGAGCTTCATACAATCTTTTGTGCCAATCTTTGAAATTTTCACTCACCAATTTCTTCATAATTTTTATTAGATTTTTATTACTCGACTCTGCCTGGCCATTATCCTGAGGGTAATAATCTGAAGAGTGAGTGAGAGATATCCCATGATCATAACAAAATAATGAATTCTCAGTAAAAGAGAAGTTAGTTGCATTATCAGCCACAATTTTCTGAGGAACTCCAAATCGAACCAGAATATTTTCTTTAAGAAAACTACAAACAATCTCAGAAGTCATCTTCCACACTGGAATAGCTTCAACCCATTTAGTGAAGTAGTCTATGGTTGTCAATATATGTGTATTCCCCATCCTTGAGGTAGGTGACAAGGGACCTATAAAATCTAAACCCTACTGTTTGAATGATTCATCCACAACTACCGATCAAAGAGGTAATGCTGCAAGTTTTGTCTTCCCTGTGAATAATTTACACTTTTCACACTTGGCTACCCAAGCGTATGCATCCTTGAACATACCTGGCCAATAATAACAATTTCTCAAGATTTTGTAAGCAGTTATTGTTGATGAAAAATGACCACCACAGGTTTCATCATGAAAGGTCTTTAACAGTGACTCTTGAAGTGACTTATCCACACAGCGTAGGGAAGTTCCATCTAACCCCCTTTTGTACAACACATTATCAAAAATAACATATTTGGCAGCCTTTAGTCTCAAGTTCCATTTTTCTCTTGGAGAGAGATGCGTTGGACAGTCCCCATAGGTTATGTAATATGCAACGTCTACAAACCAAGAATCTTGAAGCCCAACAAATAAGACTAAGGGAAACTCCTCAATCATTTCATTCTTACTTTCTGCAATCAATTTACACAAGCCTTGTCCCCTCACTAATTTTTTTGGTTTAATGTCCAAATTAAACTCTTGTATCTTGGACACCCATGAGGCTCTATTGTTCATTCCTATATCCTATTTTATTAATATGCTCTTAACTGCAAAAAGAGACACATAAACAACTACGTGAGAATGAAGGATATAGTACCTAAATTGTTTTACAGCTTTCACGACCGCATATGCTTTCTTTTCCATCAGGGAATATTTCAACTCATGTTTCTTAAGGGGAACACTCCTGAAGGATATTGGAACTTCTTCATTCTTTTGTAACAAAATCCCTGACATGGTATGCTCTAAGGCATAACAATAGATAATAAAATCCTTCTTAAAATCTAGATTAACAAGAACAGGTGCCTAAGCAATAGCTTCCTTTATTGATTCAAATGCTTTATTTCCCTCCTCATTCCACTTGAATGCTTTCCTTTCACTCATCAAGTTTACAATGTACCTAGTGGTTTCTACAAAATCTGGAATGAATCTCCTTAGAAAATTTACCTGTCCAAAGAAAGATCTGACTACATTTATGTTTGATGGTAGACTTAGCTGCTAAATTGCCTTTACCATCTTAGGGTCTACTCTTACTCCTTCTTTAGAGATGATATGACCAAGCAATTTACCTTTTGTCACCTCGAATACTGACTTCTTTGGGTTCAATGACACTCCATGTTCGCGGCACCTTTGCAACACTTGCCTCAAGTCTCTTGGGTGATTCTTTCTCTTCTTCGAGAAAATAATTAAATCATCAAGATATACAAAAATTATCTTATCTTTCAGATGACCAAAAGATAAGTCCATACCCCTCTGAAAAGTCACCCCTGCATTGATCATACCAAATGGCATCTAGTTATAAGCGAAAGTACCCCAAGGAGTGATGAAGGTAGTTTTATGCTGGTCACTTTCTAAAACATTGATTTGATTATAACTAGAAAATCCGTCAAGCATGGACATCATTTCTGAACCTAAAACTGTTTACAAAATATGATCCATAGTAGGTAATGGGTAATTATCTTTGAGACTGGCCTAATTCAGGTTCCTAAAGTCCACACAAATTCGTATTTATCTATTTTTCTTATGGACAAGGACAATGTTGGCTATCCAAGTAGAATGGTGAATAGGGTATATAATCCTGGCTTTCAACATTTTGTCTACTTCCTGAAATATTACTTCAGCTACCTTAGGATTAAAATTTCTAAGCTTTTTCTAGAAAGGACTCACTCCAGGCTTCAAAGGAATGTGATGTTAAAATTTTCCTTTCCTGAAGTTCTTCAGGTCATCATAACACCAATCAAAAACATCTTTATATTCAAATAGGAGAGCAATGAACCTTTCTTTCTCTGCAGGTGTGCAACATTTTCCTAGATTTATATACTTGGGATCTTCCTCAGTGCCGATGTTAATTCTTTCATAACCTCCAACATCTTGGACTGCAGGAATCTGTTCATCTTTTCTTTTCTTATAAGCATCATGGCGATCAAAGAGACGTTCTAAAAAGACCAACCCTTTAGGAATCTTATTCCCTTTTAACTGCATAATCCCATCACTTAGCTCTCTGGTCTGCTCTGGTGAAAACTCTTTACATTCCGCATCTGACCCTTCAAAGAATGTAGTAGTGAATGTTTTTATACACTGCATGAAGTTGTTAATTTGTTTATCATTTTCAAAGACCTACCAAAACTCAGAATTATCAGGTACATTAGGCCGATATATCAACTCCACTCAATAGGTATGATTGGTAAACTTAGGATGAAGAATTAATAAAGAAGTCAATACTGCTAAAGAATATGCTTTGGATTTTTGTTCCCTAGGAATGGCTTCAATAGAAAATGCATCAAAATATTCAATTTCATCCTAGACTCTATTTTGGTAATGCTTCAATCTCTTATTTTTCACATTGAACAATTGTCTGACCTGTTTCACATTCAACTCCGTGTCTCCCTTGAATTGGAGAAGCTTTACTCCCAATTTTTTCGCTTCAGCTAATCCCAATAATAAAGCTTCATACTCAGCAACATTGTTTGTATTTTTGAATTCTAGTTTAAAAGAAAAAGGAAAGTGAACACCAGAGGGAGGAATAAGAAATACCCTTGCACTAGAACCTGATGCCACACAACTCCCATCAAACTCTATCAACCATAGATTTTCTTCTGCCTCTGGTTGTGACACATTATTTGTAGCTTCGTTATCAGATAAAATCATGTAATTTCCGAATTGAGATTCATGATACAAAATTTGAGCCTTTGGATCATCAAAGGGAAAAACAGTGAACTTAGATTTAGGTTCAGCCTACAAAATGACTCATTGTTTTCCTATGGGAATATTGGCTTGAGAACAATCCATCTTTATCTCACCCCCTAAGTCTCTACACAATGTATGACTTAGTAACATGTCATAGCTTGCAGGGAAATCAGCTATTAAAATAGTTATCTTGATTCTTTTATTCAAGTGAGCAACAAGGACTACTTGAGCATCTTTGATCTATCCTAATAGGGGGGGTATTTTCTTGGGTTCCATTGAATAACATCTGCCAAAGGTTTTTGTTAAGGATAACCCCAACACCTTGGCTACTATAGATGGCATGATATTATCTGATGCACCTAAGTCTATAATACAGTTGTTTAATTTATGACAATTTATGAATAGTGATATATAAAAAGGCTCAGGTTTTGACTTAAGGAAAGATAAAGTATCATCAGTTTGAAGGGTTGTAATTTCATGGATCACTTCATGAGTAACAAGATGGGTTGACACATCACTTTGGGAAGACAATGTAGCATTTATTTACTATTGTGCCCCATTAGCTTGTAATACATTATTTCCTTTTACAAACTTAACTAGTCTATCCAATTCTTTGGGATTTAATTTAAGGTACTCAGCTGGTGTAATTTGAATCTAGGAGGATTTACAAAAGTCTACAATATCAAATGAACCCTCTATCTCTATAGATTTTATCAATTGAGGTTCTTGAGGCTTATGATCATTGTTATGAAATCTAGAAACAATATCATTACCTTTAGAATTCACAGCAAAGGATGAAGAAACACCCTGAGGTTTTACATTCTATTGATTCCCTGTCAACATAGCACATGAAGGATCCTCTAAAGTAACCAAAATATCACCTCCTCTTTTTGAATCTGACTCATACTCTAGGAAGTGGATTTTAGAGTTGTCAGGTTGCCTAAAAGATTCTTCTTCACTCAATTCATTTGAGATATCTTTAGAACTAATCAGTTGTGCATAATGCACCATTTCATGACAAGAATTGCCATCATGATCATCTGTAATATGAAAAACACACATACTCCCCTTCGGTGGTGTGGCTTCAATCACCAATCTTCTTTGGGTTGGGGGTAATTATAAAGATTTGTTTCTAATCCCCAAAGATTGATTTGTATTCCTCCTAGACATGTCTTGACAAGATGATGAATAAGATGTACTAGCTTTGGGTAGCTATCTTTGAAGAGTTATTGCATCATTCATTATTCTCTGAATTATAGGATTTGAAGAAGTAGAGGGTTGAGAATTAGGTACTTGTACTTCTCTCTTCCACTTACCTGGAGTGATCAAGTCATCCTCCAACTCAATGACAAGCGCTTTAACATCACTCAGAGTTGCAACTCTTTGTCTGTGGATCAAGAAACCTATCTTTGAAGGCATGGAATTTATAAAAAACCATTTCAAATTGTTGTCTGAGGGTTTCTGATTGACAGAAATTTTATTTACAATCTTATCAAATTTTGCTATGAAATCTCTCATAGCTTTTTTAACTAGGCTAATTAAGCTAAAAGAGAGTGCTCGTCCTTTGCTACTTTGAACCTTGATTCAAACCTTGTATTCAAGTCTTATCAATTTGTTATTACACTGTTTGGCAAGTGATAAAACCAATCCACAGTAGTTCCAGTTAATGTTTGTACAAATAGCCTTACTGCAACATCTTCATGTTGGACAATTATTATACCATGGGAAACATTGAATGCATTCAAGTGTTAATCAATAGTAATCTTCCCATCACCACTAAATTTTGGCAAGTGATCTCTTGCTCCTTTGGGTAAAGCATTTAAATTTAAACCCAAATTCATTGGACCTATTGTGCCCCCCCAAGGATTATTTTTTGCCATTGGAAGAATGATATTGAGAGGGGTTGGGTTGATTACATTGGGTAAAGTAACACCATGCAATGTTAGGGATTGATAAGCTGAGGATATAGGGAGTGAAGGAGATAGAGAAGGATGTCTACTTCTTGCTCATCTCTTAGGTGAAAAGGACGGCTGAAAATTTAGGTTTTGCAATTCTTGAAAAACAGAGTCAACTATTCCTTCCCGCCTTTGAGACCTAGTATATCTTCTTGGCTCCAGTCTGTCTACAATGCAAAATTTTGATGGCACCCAAAAAGATTCTTAAAAATTAACAATCCAATTCTTGGTATCCTGTAACCAGGTGACCAATCTTATGATTCGACTCCCCAGAAGAGTCGCCAAAAATCTGTTGGTTAACAAATTTGCCTTTTCTTCAATTTTAATGTGTTTTTAAAATATTTATGAAAAAACAAACGTACCAATAGTTGGGTGAACCAAGCTTTGGTTTACCCTCTACATAAGAGTGTAGCTCCTCATAAGATGTTCAATAAATTTTTATGCAGATTACTCAAGAAACAAATACACTTTTAACTAGAAAGCGAGAGAGACTTTCATATTCATTTGTCAACACAAAAGAATGCTGCAAATTATTTATTACAAAGTATAAAGTTCACAAACTTTATCTCTATACCCATTCATTCAACATAAAATTTATTCCATCCATAATACTCAAAGTAATGAAAATGTTGATCGATTCTCGCTCATGTCTCATAGGACAAGAGGGATCAAAGTCATTTAAACAACTATGAAGTAATATTTAAATAAAGAAAATCAATGAATCCACAAACTAAGATAAAGTTGGTAATGAAGAAAATATATTCAGCGCATAAGCATATATCCCGATAGAGACTACTAATCTTTCAAACACACGGATTTGAAGATCTAACCACAATACTATTTTCATTCAAAAACCAAAATTGTCTATATTGAAAATCCAAAGAAAACTTAGTTTTTGTTTTCTTCAATCAAAATTTTTTGGACCTTTTAAAAGACTTATCCAACCATATAAATAGCCTCCAGGCTATGATAGTTTGTTACACATTAAACCATAGTTAAATAATTAACTCTATCCCAAAGCTAAAGAAGTCTAGTTTCATAAAACTGAAAAGAAATAACTAAACTAAAAACGTGGCATGACCCGCAAGCAAAGAAAACACGAACAAGCTCCAACAGATGATGTGGCTTCAGCCTATCTATTTGTGATTCCGGAGTACTTTGAATGTTCCACCATTCTAGGTGAGTTGTTGAGAAGTTTAAGATGAGATAGTAATGTGGGAGGCCTATGTGCAAAATCCGTTGCTTCCATACTTCTTTCTTTTTACCTACATGTAGGAATTTACTCTTAGGCATCTCCAAATGATCGAAACAGACAGCCAACATAGATTTGATTCTTGTGACCTTTGAGAAGTCCTTAATTGTTAAGGACTTTGCTTCGTGAATCTATTGTATTCGATCTTGGAAGGCCTAAATCATCTATAGTGAATCCTCAAGCATTTGCTTATCCTTTCTTAAGAGCTGAATATCTATGCATTTCATGTCTTTTTGCATAGTTTCAGTCAACTCCTTCAATTCTTTTAAAAGCTTGAGGAATCCTTCATGTCCTTACTTAATGACTGAGTTCCTCCACTCAATGTTTTCTTTGCAAACAAAGAGTTTGTTGTCATCTAGGCCATGCACCATCTTCTCGGCAAGGAAGTTAATCACCCCATATCTCTATCTATCTCTCATCTACCTAAACATAGCCAACCATTTAATTTTCTCTTTCTCCTAGGCAACCATCTCTGTTTCAAGCTCTTTCCCAACAGATTCCAAATTCTCAAAAAGTTTGACCAAATCAGAGATATAACTTGTCCCTTGTTGCGCAATTGATTTTAGCCATTCACTAAAAAACATCTGTGATCATTCTTCTCTTTTCAACCTGATCAAGTAAATTCTGATTCAAAGGTGATTTTGGGTCGAATGATAAAGAAACTTGGGAGAGATGCTAAGGATTTGGATTCAGGATAGCATTAATATATTGAGCCATCTGTATTATAATTTGCTTCATCTTACTTTTATCTTTCACATCCTTCTTGGTCCTTGTGAGAATCCTTTTAGTTGAAGATTCAAAGTGTTTAACATCAGCGGCCCAAGAAGTTGTCCCTACATCAATCTTTTCAATTATAAAGTCTTTCTCAGTAACATTCACAATCTCTTTATCTACTGGAGGTCTAGCTACCTCTGTAACTCAATGTCTCATCTACTTATCCACATGAATCATAGTTTTTGTTTTGAGTCTTTTGGACTTTGAAGCCCTCCCTAGGCATTTGCTACCCATATCCTGCATTGGGATCGAAATAGGGATGACATTGTTGGAATTTTTGTTGTTTATGTTGTGATTGTCATTTATGGACACACACTTATATTGAGATCCCCTTTATATGTATGAGCTAGAGCTCAACCGCTATTTGTTCCAATTGGTATGTTGTATTCTAGTCTTTAGACTATTGGTGATTTTGTAGAATGTGCTTCCCGGTCTAAAGCGGCATATCGACCCCAAGTGGTTCGTAGATCTCAAGCGGTTCAAGGGAGAAAAGCGGCACAACACATTCTTACCAGTCTTCATTTTTGTCGAACTGGCAACCGGTATTTTGTATGAACTAGAAATACTCTATGATGAGTTACCAACTGGCATTTTGTGATGAGTTACCAATCCACCGATTGTTTAACAATGCTGACACATTGGCGGTGCTTTTTGTGTCATGTTACTGAGTATGTATAGATTCATTGAACCTAGGAATTTGTAATGTAATCCTATTGGACCAACATGAAATCAGATTCCTTTAAAAGGACATCATGTCTAGGGTTTTAAGTTGTTGCTGAAAGGGTTAATGTCATGCTAGGGTTTAAGGTGGTTGTTGAGTTGTTGTAAGAATGATCTTGCCTAAGAAGATCAAGTTGTAACTGAGAGAAAGATAGAAAAGACTGAAGTAATGTTGGAATACATTAACTATGAGTAATACTAGATCTAACCAAGCAGTTTGTGCTATTAGATAGATCAAACACTTGTTGATTACTCACATCTTTGACAAGTCTGTAGCCCTTAACTAGGTAGGCCTCAAAGCCTTTGTAAAATCCTCTAACAAGGTGGTTCACTTCTGTGAATCTAAAATCCTCTAACAAGGTAGTCTTTAATCAGACTTATCTCCTAACAGAGATTGAGATTCCTAACAAGATCTGTTTTGGTGAAGAACATTGTAAGACCTTAACTGGTCTGACCTTAACTGGTCTGGTTTCTATTCTGTAGATAGTGACTTGTGAGTTCCATCTCACCGTGGTTTTTCCCATTTGGGTTTCCACATCAAATATCATGTGTTATGATTGTATTGCTTTTGTGGGTGAATTCTTTATGTGCATTTTGGTTTGCATGTGTGGTAACCAGTCTCTCTGTTAAACTCTGTTACTAGTTTATCTTCATACTGTTTAAGTGTTTTAGTGCACTGATTTTTGGCATACTAATTCACCCCCCCCCCCTCTTAGTATTCATCAATTGGTATCAGAGCCTACCTTTCTATAAGTTTAACCACTTGGAAAGAGATATGGGGGAATACACCTTGAGGGAACTTACTCAATAGCTCACTCAGTCTGAGCAAGCCTATGATGATCTTATGGTCAAATACAAGGTATCTCAATCAAAAAGGAGAGAACATTTAGAAAAGCTGATGGAGCTATTTGAAAATAGTTCTGCAGATGAACCAGATATGGAAGCCATGATAGCAGAAGTAAATAAGTTGAATGAATCAAACTCCAACTTGAGAAAGGAGTTGGAAGGACTGACTATTTGGTTTAGTCAAGAGCTTGAGAACTGGAGAAAAGCTAAAGATCTGGTAAAGGATAGAGATCATGAGATCTCCAAGTTGAAACAAGAGATTAGTACACTAACTGCTCACCTTCATGAGAGCAGAATGGAAAAGGAAGACATGCAAGGTGAACTGAACATAGCCATCTCTCAAAATGCAAGCCTAATGGAGACAAATACTGCTATTTCCAAAGAACTCTCTGAGTCAAAGGAAATAATTGCTAAGTTCAACAAAAGTACTAGTAAGCTAGAGCAAAAGCTTTAGTCATCTAGGCCAGTAAAGAATACCAATGGACTGGGTTTTTCTGGACATGGGGAAGGAGAATCCTCAGGTACAAATGCAGAAGCATCAAAGAAGCAACAGACACTCAAAGGAAAAGGTAAGCAAAGATTCAAACCTGTTTGCTTTAACTGTCTTAAAGAAGGACACATTGTCAATGTATGTAGGAGCAAAGCCAACAATAACTTTCCTTACTTTATTAACAGTGTACCTAGATCCAACAAGTTCAATGGTCATTGTTATGCATGCAACAAGTTTAGGCATAGAGCATTTGAATGCAGGTCTGTGATGGATAACACTGGAAGATATCCTCAAAGGACCCAAGGAACTGGTCCTGAACCTTTTGTGAACCAGAACCACAACCAGTTTAATGATTTCAATCGTCAGCCGAGAAGCGGTGGCCATCAAGTGGCAACTGGATGGAGAGAAAATTGTATGATCTATCATGGTCATGGTCACACTACTGCAACATGCAGAAGGAAGAATGGAAACATGTACAATGGACCTTGGAGAGCACCTAGATTGGTTTGCTATCATTGCAACAAACTGAGTCACATTGCAAGATTTTGTAGAAGTAGAAAAAGTATATCTGATGATATACTGGTCACTCGGGAGGGACAAATTGATGTTGAAATAGTTCAAACGGACATGAACAAAACCTGGAGGAAGAAACCAACAATGTTGCAAGAGGAACCAGTTTCTGCACCTAGTGTGGAAATATCAGAACCGGCAAACTAAGCCTCAAAAGGCTTAGGGGGAGAAAATGGTGAAATGCTTTCAAACCCCCAATAAAAGACCTTAACTGGTATGCAATACCTATCGCTTGGTAGAAGACCAGAAATGGTAAAAAGGCAAATTAGGGTTTACGCCCTAATAGAGGAGCATTAATGATGGTAGGTGAGAGACATGTATAAAAGCATTTTTCAAATCATTTCTCACTATCTGTTTTCGAGCGAAGAGAATTTTTTCAAGTGTAGAACAAAGAAAAGGCGATTTGAGCTTAGATTTCAAGAAATTGAATAATCTTGAAGGTGATTCAAATTTAGTTTGCAGCGGTCATGGAGAACACAAAGTGGTGATTTGACAACCGATGAAGAGTGGAGTGAAGCAGAATTAGGAAGCCCTAAATTCATGTCTTAAAGGTATTTTTTGTGTTCTTGAAATACTTTACAATGGCTTCCGCATCTCATACCAATTCGAGTACATCCATTGAGTCAGAAAGTTTCATTCAAAGGAAGTCCAAATATAATGCCTTATCACAAGTTCCAGCTGGTGTCATAGTTGAAGAGGGAATTTCAGATTATATTGATTGCAAAATAGAAGACCTAGGGTCTTTAGTGATTCACACCTAGTTAGGTTTATTTTGCGGCAAGGACAAAAAGATCAAACCGGAGTTTAGTATCCTAGAGAAGAAGAAACTCCATAATGCAGTATATTTTCTAGAAGATTTTACGAAGGATCATATCGAGATCATCTTGAGTAGAGTCCATGGTGACAAGATGTACCTGGAGAGGATGCATGATATCACGCCTTAGACAATTCATGCAGTCACCAACTTCTATAACACAGGGGAAGTGCCAGCCCTAAGAACGGTAAGCAAAACCGAAATGGCCAAGCTCATCGGTTCAACAAGTGACTCACAGGGTATGATAGTTAATCCTATCAAGGATGATCTCATGAAATATGCTTGCATGGTGATAGGCTACAGAACCTTCTCAGGGAGCAGGATTAATTATGTATCTGCTGTAGCAGTAAATGCTACTTACTGGATGATTAAAGAGAATGCATCATTTGACCTATGCACTGGTATGCAAAGGCAACTCCTGTTGAATCTAAAGGCAATCAAATAGGACAATGCACTGAGGTTTAAGTTTGGACAACTACTAGTAGGGTTGCTCTTCTATTTCCAAGGCTACTTTCCTGGAGTAGGAGATGTTCAGTGGTCTCCTGACCAACCGATAACCAAGTAGATCAAGTAAAGCATACAAGCCATTGGAACCGGTTAACCTAAGGTACTGAACAAATATTTTAATGAGTTTAGAAGAAAGATGAGTCAAAGGGTAAGGATCTCAAGTGATATCGTTAAGAAATACGAAGATGACATCTGTTTCACCATTCAGGTGGACAAATGCTTAATGGAGGTTGTTGAGCCTAGAATGGAGGAAGTGGTGCCAATGGGCTATGAGGTTATGTAAGACATGTTGGAAGGGTATGCCTCAACCCTTATTGCCTCACCTCTTGATCCTAAGGCTAAAAGGACCGTAACCTACTTGGAGAGGATTGCACTGGCTGAAGAACCATCTATTAAGAAAGGAAAAGAACCGGTAGAAAAGAAAGCCAAGGCAGTGCCTGTAGCATCAGCACTAGCTACCACAGCAACTCCAAGAGTGACCAAGCAGTCACCTGCAAAGAAGAAACCAGAGGTAACACCGGCAAAAGTCTTTGAAAGAAAAAGGAAGACTAAGACAAATGAACCGGACTCTGAAGAGACCGAGTCTGATGAAAAGCCAAAGAAGGCCAGACAGACAAAGAAAATGAAGAAGAATGAACTGGCAGCATCCGCACCAGTAAATATTGATATCTCCTCATACAAACCTTTGACACATTTTCAAAGGACAATTAAGAATATTAGGAGAAAATTACTTCATGATTTAGTAGATTATTATGATGATTTTAGTGATGAGGAGAAGGAAGAAATATTACAGGAAATCATTATTTATTTGTGCAAGAATGACCGGTCGCCATCAGAGATTAAATCTCAGACACCGGATTCTTTATTTAAAGCATTAGATAATAAATGGTGCATTGCCATTGAAAAAGAATAGGAGATTAGGGAAAAAGTCTTTTCACAGTACTTTCCCGACTTCTCAAATTCAAAATTATTTGATGTCCTGGATCAAAATAAAGGTCTCTTCTTCACAAGGAGAAGACATTGGCTGTTGGAGGGAAGAATTGATGATGTTGAAAAAGACACTCATCAGCATATGAATCATGTTGTTCTAGCTCATAAAGCATGAATGGCCAACCTCCAAGCAAAAAAAGAACCGATTTTTTCCAAACTAGATGAAGTCTTTGATGAAGAAGGAAACCTGGTTGAAGAACCAATCGACACTATTGATGTTGATGCACTGGACACAGAAGATGTCACTTAGGACATACCTTTTGGGGAAACAGAATAGGGGCAACAAGTAGAACAGGGCAGTGAGCAAGCCAAGGACACACAGGAAGCAGCTAAGGAATAGATAGAGAAGAAGAAGAGGGATGAAGATGAGAAAAAGAAGAAAGAGGAAGAGAAGAGAAAAGAGGAAGAGGAGAAATGAAAAGATGAAGAGAAGAAGAAGCAAGAAGATGATAGGAAGAAGAAAGAAGAAGAGGATAAGGAAGAAAAGAAGAAGAAGGAAGAGGAAGAGAAGAAGAAGAAGGAAGAGGAAGAAAAGAGAAAGAAGGAAGAGGAAGAAAAGAAGAAGAAGGAAGAGGAAGCAAAGAAGAAGGAAGAAGAAGAACATAAGAAGAAGGAAGAGGAAGAAAAGAAGAAGGAAGAAGAAGAAAAGAAGAAGAAGGAAGAGGAAGAAAAAGAAGAGAAGAGGAAGGAAATAGAGAGGAAAAAGAAAGCAAAGGAAGACAAGGAACAAGAACAAAAGAAAGAAGTTGAGAAAAAGAAGAAGGAAGAAGTAGACAAGGCAGTTGAAGCAATGAAGAGCACACAGATGGAGACCCCTAAGGCAACCGAGAGCCAAGCCAAACTGGCTGATATCTCGAGTCCTATTGATCTCTAGTCTGCAAGTGAGTTAGAGCTTATGCAGAGCATCAAGTTTTCCCAAGAGTGCCTTGAAATCATACAAAGGAAAAAGGAGCAAGATATCATTCAAGTGGATGTAGACACCCTTATCAGTTTGATCCCTGGTACCAATCTTCCTAACACTGAATCATCACTAGCATAGCTCAAACTACTATGTATTGTAGTGGATGATCAGGTACAGAGCCTGGAAGAAGCAGCTAAGGCAAATGTCAAGAAAGAGCATCAAAAGGCTCTTAACATTTCTCTGGTGAAAAAGATGAATGAGCTCCGGTCTGAACTTCTAAAAGACCAAAAGGATATAAGGGATGCTTTGGATGAGGGAAACTTGCTACTAAGAAAAATCTGTCAACCCCATCTATTCTACAATGATGTGCTAATCAAGAAGAAAAAGCTTCAAATGGACTTACAGTCCTACTTAAGCACATTTAAGCCTCCTTATGATTCCTTTGCAACTTATGGGCAAACCATTCACCGGTTTCAAATCCAGTCAGCCAAGATGGAGCAAGAGATCAGTACATGGTTGAGGGATTTGTAGGAGCTTTGACTGGTTTTACTTCCACGCATGTAGATTCTTCAGAAGTGTTATCTGAACTTGGATGCTTTGACAGTTACATAGGAGATGAGCACAGTTGATGCTATGGAGGAGCAGGTATCCTAGATGCAAACAGAGAAAGAAGTGGCAACCTCCCTACTTGAGTCTTGGTCTCTATCCATGAAACAATTTTTGCAGGACTATAAATTGGTTTTTGACAAATATTATTCATTGTTGTCATAAACTTTATATATATATCAAATGGAAACAGGGTTATTCAGCGGTACTTTGTCATTGTTGGCAAAGGGGGAGAAGTATCTGGTTTTGGTTTTAAAATTTTGATTTTCTAACACAGGGGGAGAAGTATCTGGTTTTGAAATTTTGATATATGTTTTTCTATATTCTATATGCTCTGACATCTCAATGTTTTATGCTCTGTATGCAAAATTTCTATACATTGTATTGATTAAGGGATAGTGTATATGCTTAGGGGGAGCAATTTTGTTAATGGCATATTTTTTATTGTAAAACACTTAGATGTCAAAATTTTATTTTCCTAAGTGTTGCCATTAATGCCAAAGGGGGAGACTGTTGGCATTTTTGTTGTTTATGTTGTGATTGTCATTGATGGGCACACACTTGTATTGAGATCCCCTTTATATGTATAAGCTAGAGCTCAACTGGTATTTGTTCCAACTGGTATGTTGTATTCTAGTCTTTAGACTATTGGTGATTTTGCAGAATGTCTTTCTCAGTCTGAAGTGGCATATTGACCCCAAGTGGTTCATAGATCTCAAGCGGTTCAAGGGAGCAAAGCAACACAGCACATTCTTACTAGTCTTCATTTTTGTCAAACCGACAACTGGTATTTTGTATGAACCAGAAATACTCTGTGATGAGTTACCAACCGACATTTTGTGATGAGTTACCAATCCACCGATTGTTTAATGGTGCCAACACATTGATGGTGCTTTTTGTGTCATATTACTGAGTATGTCTAGATTCATTGAACCTAGGAAATTGTAATGTAATCCTATTGGACCGACATGAAATCGGATTCCTTTAAAAGGACATCATGTCTAGGGTTTTAAGTTGTTGCTAAAAGGGTTAATGTCGTGCTAGGGTTTAAGGTGGTTGTTGAGTTGTTGTAAGAATGATCTTACCTGAGAAGATCGAGTTGTAACTGAGAGAGAGATAGAGAAGACTTAAGTAATGTTGGAATGCATTAACTGTGAGCAAACACTTGTTGATTACTTATATCTTTGACAAGTCTATAGCCCTTAACCGGGTAGGCCTCAAAGCCTTTGTAAAATCCTCTAACAAGGTGGTTCACTTCTGTGAATCTAAAATCCTCTAACAAGGTAGTCTTTAATCGGACTTATCTCCTAACAGAGATTGAGATTCCTAATAGGATCTGTTCTAGTGAAGAACATTGTAAGACCTTAACCGGTCTGGTTTCTATTCTGTAGATAGTGACTTGTGAGTTCCATCTCACCATGGTTTTTCCCATTTGGGTTTCCACATCAAATATCATGTGTTATGATTGTATTGCTTTTGTGGGTGAATTCTTTATTCGCATTTTGGTTTGCATGTGTGGTAATCGGTCTCTTTGTTAAACTTTGTTACCAGTTTATCTTTAGACTATTTAAGTGTTTTAGTGCACTGATTTTTGGCATACTAATTCACCCCCCCCTCTTAGTATTCATCAGACATTCCTCTTTTTGGTAAGTGAGGCACTCAGTCACTTAGGAGTGGTGGATGTTTCCTTTGGAAATGGTGACTGTTGATTACTGGTGACAACAGCCATAGTATTCCCAGAATCTTTAGGTTGCATGATTTATTTTCCACTATCTGCAGCATCTTGGAGGGGTTGATCTTGCATTTAGGCATCCTTTGTTTCTTGAACTCCCTCCTCAAAATCTGAGTCCACTACTAGTGAACTTGCCAGGGTTTTCTGATTACTTTTCCTATTATGTGATCTGGTAACTCGGGCAGAAGCTGAAACCACAAAACACTCTCTTACACTTGTATTCTTAGTCTTCTTCGTCCTTTGTTTCCTTTCACCTGCAATATCAGCAACAACATTAGAAGAAGGAAGAAATGTTTGGGAAGTCGAACGAGTTCTAACGCCTTTCTTATCCTTAAGTGCAAGAATAAGCTTTTGTTTGAAAAGATGATCCTTCAACCATTTCTCTATTCTTTTGATTACATTAAAGGTTCTAGACTGAATGCTACCATCCCCTTTTCTACTCCAATCAATTTCTGGGATAGGATGTCACTATATCTTCTCATCAAACTCAAGGTCAACTACTTCTTCATCTCCTTCTTCTTGCACCCCAAAACATTCATGGATAGGCCCATTGTGACATTTTACTGAACTGTGAACCTTGACCATATCCTGCTTCAGACTTCCAACTCATCAACATTATTCCCCCAATAATCCTCCAATTGAGGTTCACGCGTCCACTTCTAAATTTTCTCTAGCAAATGCTTGGCTATCAAATTTGTATATGGTAACATACGGTTGAAGCTTGAACCTTTTGAATTCAAGTTCAAGGTTAAATGCATCTAAACTAGATGCACAACTATAGTGGCCAAGTTCTACAGGAAATATCACACCAGACTTCCCTGCACTCTTTTTGTTAATGTACGCCAGTTGATGACAGACCTTAATTAAAACATAACTATCTAACACAACCCGGGGCAACCTGAAAGGTTCACCCTAAAAACCACCAACTTGAATATAAGTGAACTGGGGAAATTGTATAAAATAACTACCATAAATGCTGATGAATTCCATGGCCTCCATTGTCAATCTTTTATTTATGTTTCCCTGCAACTCGTGAACCAATCTCCCTACAAAAATGTCATTTCACCACATAAAATTCTCTGCATATCTCTGTTCCTGCAAGTGAGGATAATATTCATACACCTTTATCCCATCAATCCATGGTACATGATGCAACCCATTCCAATCTTGGGTACATGCAAGCATATAAAACAAATAAGATGACATAAAGAAGCCACTCATTCCTGCAAACTTGTTCAGACTTTCATGCAATCTTTTTGCAATTACCTGCCCCCAATCCAGGTAGGCACTCCCATTCAACATGACTTGGATATAGAAGTACATCCAGTCTTCCTAATAGAAGGAATGTGCATTCCCTTTTAACCTATTCAAAAGAATGACAATGTCTCACACCTTTGCTATGAAGTGTTCTCTGGTAAGTGGCCTTGGATATCTAGACCCCCCTTTTTGAATCTTTAGTAGCCAATTTCTTGCAATCAAAATTTTATAAGTGCTCTTCTTCTTAGAGAAGAATGAACATGATGTGACAATAGTCCAGTCCTCATATGGCTCTTTATGAGGTATACCCATGGTTGCCATTACAGTTTCTCTGTCAATTTTTAACAACACTTCGCCATTGACATTCTTGATACATCTATGCTCTGCATCATACCTATTCATACATTTGAGTACCAACTCTAGGTATGGTGCAGAAATGGGGAATGCAACGGCCTTAACCAAACCACTCTTCACTATTCTTTCCATCATTAAATTCTAAACTGGGATTTGGCTCTCTAGAGAAAATCAGAAAGGTCCGCTAAAGCTAATGAAGTATCTCCCATTTCTGGGAGTGAACTAACCAAGAAAGAATTGCAGCCTAGTTTGGGTAGGGTGGGCCTCATTATGGTATATCTTATTTAAGTAAGCACTTACAAGGATGCAATAAACTTTATACACAGCAAAGGAGAACGAATGACAGCTAATTTCCAGAATAAGAAAACACAGTAGAAGAGAGAATGATTGAAACTAAGCTGGTTTCAATAGAAAATTCTTGAAAAGCTTCTACACGCAGACAAAATACCTTGAATTTCTCCCGCTTGCATTACAACTGAAGAAAATTCTAGAGACAATTGCTAGCTTTCGCAACAATGATAGACAAAATCACACTTAAAACTTAGCAAGTTGTACAAATTAAGGAAGTTTGTGCGAGCTATCACTTGATTTGACATATAGCCGACATGCATTTAATGTTCAGATCACTTCATCACACAACTCACAAACTATCTTAATTGCTTGTCATAATTTTTAGAAACTAACCTTTTTCAAATCCCTAGAATATTCTCTTTTCCTCCCATCACCTTTCTTTATGATGCATGTATCAATTCTGCAATGGAACTTTTCGGTCTTTAAGAATTTAGACTTTGAACCCTGAACCAAGAACCAAAAGGTTCAAAGGTTCAAGTTCAAACACGAGAAATAACACGAAACAACATAGAACATCAAATTCGTGACAAGATGAATAATAATTAATGAGTGAAGACAAAAACTGACGCATGACCAAATTTGAACCTTGAACTTTGAACCAAAAAGGGTTCAATCATTCAAGTTCAATACAAATTACAACAAAGTGCTTGCCTTACCATAGGTCAAAGACACAAAGAGAAGCCCTTTCAGTGCATTTTGAACTTTAAACCTTGAACTTTTAAAAAGGTTCAAGGACTTGGGTTCAAAGACAAAAAATATATGACCAAAAGGGAAAACAAAGACCAAAAGGCGACCTCTGCATTTGAAATTTTAATGAAAACTGGGGGGAACTAAAACTTACCCATTTGATAGAAGCTTTCCAATGCCTCCATTCCCTCCACATTTTGTGACACCAAAATTTGATAAGTACAAAGGCAAAGGGGATCCTAAGGCACACATAAGACAGTTTTTCACAACTTGCATTGAGGTAGCAGGAGAACAAATATACTTGATGAGATTGTTTCCACAAAGCCTAGGTGAACAAGCAATGGAATGGTTCTCCCAACTTCCACCTAGAATTATGCCATGGAATGATCTAGTAGAGGTTTTTATACAATATTGAAACAAATGTGTCAGTAGCTACCTTGTGCAATAGTAAGGAGAAAAATGGGGAATCCTTCTCTTCATTCTTACAGCAATGGAGAGGTCTTGCTAGTCGATGCTCTTGTGATATCCCACAAAAAAAAATGGTATAAATGTTCCCTCAAAATGTCAACAAGGATATCAGATATGAGCGAAGAAAATCTTGTTTGTCTACCTTCAAAGAGGTCATTGAGAAAGGAATGGTGACAAAAAAAGTCCTTATTGAACAAGGTGTCATAAAAATATTCAAAGAAAACAAAGAGGAATCAAGTAGGAAAGACAAACCCTGCTTTTGGAACAAGAATAAGAATACAATTAATGATGGGGTAGTAGATGCAAATATTGTAAAACCAAAAATGACTTTCCTCGATGCAAATTCTTCTAATACAAACAATCAAGTGAACAATCAAAGGAAATCAAAACCTCAAAGACAATACACTCCGTTGGAGGAACCGATTGAAACAACATTCAAGAAATTAGTGGCAAACAAGCTAATAACAATTCCAAAAAATCCACCATATGAACCAAAAGTAAAACCAAATTGGTGGAATGATGATGAATTATATTATGAATATCATAAAAAAAAAGGGCATTTAACTAGCAATTATCACAGATTGAAGAATATCATATAGGATCTCATTGATAGAGGTGGCTTAGAAGTTGATGATCACGCCTCCAATGAAGAACATGCAATGCTCAAGGAGCCATTTCCTAAACATGATAAGGGAAAAGCTAAAACTATAGATAATCAAGCTAATTATACTAAGACACCCAATGATAATGATTCTACTATTAATCACATTTTAATGGATAATCATGTGTCTACCATCATCATCAAAGACAAAACTCCGGAAGGTGCTACCCAAAGGAGTAAAGTTATTTTGAAAGGAATTGGACCATCTTCCTCATCTTCCAAAAATGAAACCTCCGAACGTAATGTCACAACTAGTCGAGGTAAAGTCACCTTGCAAGGCATTCCATCCAAGACCACAACCTCATCATCCAAACAGAATGAGTATGAACTTGTAGATCAGTTAGGGAATACACTCACCCTCATATTCATCCTTGAACTTTTACGCATATCTCCCGCACATAAGGCCATCTTTGATAAAACTTTGAGAGAGACCTCCATACCCACTGATCTGAACCTGGACCAATTTAAAGCCATGGTGGGATACCTTTCCCTTCCACATAGCCACACATTCATAGAAGTCGATGATGCATCTGTAACCTAGCCTCATAATGCACCTCTACATATTGAAGCCTTTCTCCATAAAAACCAAATAAAATGAGTCTTGATAGATGGAGGAGTGTGTTTGAATATTTGTATATTGAACACTATAAAAAATTGGGATATTCTGAAAAGGATTTGAATTCTACACATGCAATCACCATTAAGGCATATGATTATGAAGTGTTGACATATGCACACTCTAATGAGACATTGTAGGTGATTGAAGGTTTTGTCATTGATGGCAACCTTACAATCCTATGACATTGTCAAGGCATTCCATCGGCACTAGCAAGATCAGACTCTACACCGGCACCGACAGTGAAAGGAAGCATACCGAAACAAAAGCCAATGGGATTTTTGTTGTAATATATTTTGTTTATTATTGTAAAATCATTATAAGCTGACTTGGTAACATTGTAAAATGACTCATATATAAGAGATCATTGTAGAACAATTATGTAAGGATAGAGGAATGTAATTAGGCGAAATAAGGCAGACCTATTATGCATATTATAGCTTAAGGGTTTATGTAAGAAGCAGAGCAAAAACCGGTACTAGATCTGGCATTATAGATGCTATTTTGAAGTAGTACAAGACACTGGATTTATATAATCCATTTTGTAAGTCAGTGAGACTTCCCATTTTGTAATTGAGCAGTGAGCTCTAGGCACTTGGCCTTCCTGCATGTGCAGGCCCCTCTTGTAGCAGTAATATTCTCTTATTGGCTAGTAAGCTAATATTGTGGGTCACAAATCCCATCGAGGTTTTTCCCACAACGGGTTTCCTCATTAAAATATTGTGTTATGGTGTGTTTTTCATGTGGTTTCTTTTATCTCTATTTATTGCATTACTTTATATTTACCAGTACATAGTATGAATATGCTCTACATGTTTTAAGTTAAGAAAATCTTATAACCGGTTAGATACTGATTCACCCCCCTCTCAGTATCTGTGGGAATCCTAACATGAAGAGCGTTCATCCAAGGGCACAGTCACCTTACCTCTCAGAGTTGGGCTAGTAACGAAGGATGTGGTATGTCAAGTCCTTGATTTAGAGCTCACATAAAATATACTCTTGGGATGCCCATGGATCTATGAAATGAGAGTCGTTCCTTCTACATATCATCAATGTATCAAGTTCCCACACAATGAATTTGAAGTGATCGTTAATGGTGACCTGAATCCATTCATATATTGCAATATCTTGTGGTCAAAATTGGAAACAATAATACCAATCAATAGAGAAGCAACTCCATCATCCACATATGTTGATCCTAAATCATTAAAACCCTCAACGTCAAAACAGGGTGAGCTTAAAGGGAAATATTAGGATAAAGGAATGGGCGAGTACACTCTAAATCAAACTATGTACCTAAGACAAGTAATGGATTTTCCAAAAGAGTATGGATGACCGCATCCTTCTAAAAAGGTATCTATCGGTACATTAAGATGGAATCCTACTATATTCCAAAAGTGGGGTGAGATGGAAGAAGAGGACTTATACAAAATGATTTATAAAGAACCTAAAGAGGGTACACAAGATCACATCAAGATACCATGTTAGAAGAATGGTAAAGGATTCAAGTTCTTGCAAAAATTTGGATATGATAGTAAAGGCTCTCTTTGGCTACAAAAGAAAGGAATTGTTGAACCATTGCAGCTAGAGTTGACATTCAAAAATCCGTGTTCCAAAGAACTTGGTTTCATACCTTTTAGATTAGATACTCACAAATCTAAAGAATCATTGCAAATCATAAAACCTAATGACCAACAAGAAGAAAAATGCTATTTCATTGATTCTAATGAATGGGAATGGGGTTCAGACAAATCATCTAGTGATTATGAGCTCACCTAAACCTTCAGAGAACCAACTGAACCCACAAAGGAAGAAGAGTTCAACAGAAAAATCAGAATTGGTCAAACAAACATAACAAAAGAAGCAAAGGATAAAGGAAAAACTTATGAGGATCCTAAACAGTCCTTGTTTCTAGGTTCTAGGCCGAAATCACATAGAGTGAGGACTCATTTTGCTGAATGCACTTCTAGTGATGTCAATTTGGATTTGTTTATGATTGAGACAAATGAGGAGAGTGTTAGCGATGACCTCAACAATTACCTTGACATACCTACAGACAATTGTGTCTTTACCCTTACTCCCACTGACTTTGAAAACACTAATGGCCTTCCCCTTGTTCACCCACAACTCATTGATTGGGACCAAGAAGGACCTTTACAACTAGACACATTTGAAAATGATGATGCTTTCATAGACTACTTGGGCATACGAGATGATCTCTCGCTTGGGGACCATAAAGTGGGATACACTATAAAACTCAATAGCGTGGTATATTTCGGTGAGGATGTTGGGCCTTCTAGTCACAAAAATATAAAAATAAAAACAAATCATGGGTCTTACAATGAAAACAACACTGTGGCATTGTCTGACTCTAAAAAGGTAAAAAGAAAGGACGTATCTGAGCGTGAAAACCTTTTTGAGGTGCTTGAAGATGGAAGACTTGGCATTCTCCTGATGGCATCATATGAGAAAAAATCATCCATGTTGGTGGAGGAAACTATCAAGACAAACATTAGCACAAAAGAGATTCCACACAATGTATTCTTAGCACAATCCCTCACAGAAAAAGAAAGGCCAAAGTTCATAAGTTTCTTCACAAAATGACAAATCAATTTTGCATGGTCATATGCGGATATCCTTGGACTAGATGTTGATCTAGTTATGCAAAATTTGATAGTTACACTAGGAGAAAAGCCAATGAAACATAAGTTAAGTAAAATTCATCCACAAGTGGCATTATTAGTAAAGGTAGAACTTGAGAAACTGTAGGATGTCGAATTCATAAGACCAACTGATTACCCCAAGTGGATCTCTAATTTAGTACCCATCTGTAAGCCAAATCACAACATCACAATATGTACAAATTTTGGAGGCATCAACAAAGCTTGTCCTAAATATGACTTTTTGTTGCCAAATATTGACATGATATTGGATCTTACAGCTGGTCATGCAATGTTATCTTTGATGGATGGATTTTCTAGCTATAACTACATAGAAATTGCACCTGAGGATCAACATAAAACAATATTTAGTTGTCCTTGGGGAACTTTCTACTGGAATGTTATGCCCTTCAAAAGTTAAAGAACACAAGTGCCACATACTAGAGAGCTATGACTACCATCTTTCATGATCTTGTGCATGTTACCATGGAATATTATGTTGATGACCTCTTGGGTAAATAATTAGAAAGAGAAACATATTTGGACTTCCTTTTAGTGATCGTTGATTGGTTAGTAAAATGCAAAGTTAGATTAAATCCTAAGAAGTGTGTCTTTGGAGTAACCTCTAGGAAACTCCTTGGATACATTATCTCACAGAGAGGAATTGAATTTGATCCAACAAAAGTTAGATATATATTAGAAATGCCACCACCAAATAATATTAGTCAACTTCAGTCTTTACAAGGGAGACTCCAATCTATGCAAAGATTCATTGCTCAACTTGAAAATAAATGTCATCATTTTCAACATATACTCCACAAAAACATAAAATTCAAATGGGATGATAAATGTCAATAGGCTTTTCAGATACTCAAATATTATCTCCTAAATCCATCAGTTTTGATGCCAGCAATTCTAGGAAAACCCCTATTACTCTACATATCAGCTGCACAAACAACACTGGGGGCACTCTTGGCACAATAGGACAATGAATGCAAAGAAAGAGAAGTATATTACATCATTCGTACTTTAGTTAGTTATGAGCTTAACTTCACACTGATTGAGTGTGCATGTCTTGTTGTGGTTTTTGCCTCGTAGAAATTATGACATTACATGCTAACTCATAAAACTAAGCTCGTTGCAATGATAGAACCACTAAAATAACTTCTCAATAAGGCAACACTCACTAGTAGATTAGCTAAATGGGTTATGATTCTAAGTGAATTTAACATTGAATATGAGGATAGAAAAGAAATCAAGGGACAACCTATTGCAGATCAATTGGCAGATCCACCCATGATTGATGACACTCCTATGACCTCAGAGTTTCCAGATGAATCCATTATGATGATGACACACAAAGACTTGGCAATTATACTTTGATAGTTCATATATGCAGCATGGTACATGAGTTGGCATCCTCTTTAT
Source organism: Cryptomeria japonica (assembly GCF_030272615.1). Lineage (NCBI taxonomy): Eukaryota > Viridiplantae > Streptophyta > Pinopsida > Cupressales > Cupressaceae > Cryptomeria > Cryptomeria japonica. The sequence goes on along the minus strand of NC_081408.1, from coordinate 72,566,245 downwards.
CACACCTCAAGGGGATTCCATTACAAAATCCTATCAGTTGTCATTTTCTTGCACCAATAACATAGAAGAGTATGAGGCATTAACAACAGCTTTATGAATTGTGGTTCAATGGAAGATCCAATAACTTCATGTTTTTGGAGACTCTCAACTTGTAATTCATCAAGAAAATGACGAATACCAAAAAAAAGATGAAAAAATATTGTCTTATAAGAAAATGGTAGATGATTTCAAACAATACTTCATAGAGATAATCTTTGAGCAGATTCCAAAGGAGAACAATCAAGCTATAGATGCTATGGCTACTATTTCTTCATTGATTTATCTACTGTAGAATAAGACTTTCTATGAGTTCTTGGTAGACAACCTTTTGGTTCCCTTGTATGAGATCACTTTTGTTGAGATGATATGTGTTGTTGGTCTCGATTCCCTTTGGTACCATGCTATTTTTCATACCTTTGCAACAATACCCTTCCCCTTGACCTATCCAACAATCAATGATGTACTTTCATGTGCCAATCTTCTCGCTATATCATTTTAGTCGATACCCTTTACCATTGAGGTCGAGATGGCACTCTTCTTAGATTTTTAGAAAGTGGCAAGCCTTAGATTGAATTATGAGAGGTTCATGAAGGTATATGTGGTGCCCATTCTAGTGGTCCAACCTTAGCCAAGAAACTTATCAGGACCGGATACTATTGGCCCACCATGGAAAAAGACTCATATCAGTTTGTAAAGAAATGTAAGAAATGTCAGATTCATGGAGACCTTATTCATGCACCAACAAAAGAATTTCAATGAATCGTGACTCGTTGGACCTTTTGTCAGTGGGGACTTGATCTCATAGGCAAGATTCACCCTCCTTCCAATGGTCGTAAATTCATTATCATTGCCATAGAATATTTCACGAAATGGACTGAAGTTGTTCCTCTCACCCAAGTCACTGGAAAATAGATTGCCACATTTATCATCAACTACATCATTTGTCGGTATGGTGTCCCTCTTTCCATCATCACAGATAATGGGCGTCCCTTCAAAAATCAAGATGTTCGTGAACTTTGTGATCGCTTCCATATTAACCACCGCTTCTCCACTAATACTATCCCGAAGGTAATGGCCAAGATGAGACATCTAATAAAACCATTCTCAAAATCCTCAAAAATATAGTCAATTACACTAGCCAAAATTGGCACATCCAACTCAATCTCATACCTTCGGCTTATCATACAAGTGTTCATACACCTACTGGAGCCACTCCTTATTCACTCGTCTACAGTACCGAAGCTATCTTGCCTATTGAGGTCGAGTTAGCATCCTTACGAGTATCTTTACGCAATATAATCAATGATGAAGACTACAAGGTCTCCTGCTTACAGGAACTAGAATTATTGGATGAGTGATGACAAATTGCTTTTAATCATCTTAAGATTTATCAACAGAGAATGAGTCACGGTTACAATCATAAGGTAATTATTGGCAATTGACACTCATTCGGGCTTATGGTGTTTTTATTGATGGAAACACACATCATTTTGGGTTGGATAATTATCCAGTATTCAAGGTTTAACATCCGGCATTCAAGGAAACCGGCAAGCAAGGGAAATCGACTTACTATTAACCAGTATTTGGAGGTCGACAAAGAAGATTGATCCGAAAAAGGTTTTAGCAGTTGTAGACACCTAAAATTGTCATGTCTAATTCAATAAATATCTTTATTTATTTAATTATCTTAGCCTAATTCTTCTATTAATTTAATAAATCTTTATTTATTTATTTAATTCATTTATCCTCTTATAGCCTTATTTCTCATTTAAATAAATACATTTATTTATTTAAATTATCCTTTTTCCTAAATTAAATAAATATTTTATTTATTTAATTGATCCCACTTCTTCCATTAATTAAATAAATCTCTATTTATTTAATTAATTCATTAACCTTTTTCTCCAATGACACATGTCATTCATCTCTTAATTCATACACTTCTTACCCCCTTTCATTATTTTATTATTTTCTAATCATAGCCAACCATTTATCTTTTACACCTCTCGATCTTATCCCTCCATTTATTATAGAGTCCTCTATATAAGGAAATGCTTCCTTCATTATCAACCCTGAACTAACTACCCACTTACGACTCGACTACACTACACTACGCTTTTGAACTTTCATATGCGATCCTACTTGCAACCACATTTCCATTCGTTGTTGAGTTCTTGTGCACATATAAAATCTAAGAGCAAATATATCAAGCAAGATCAATGGAGATCCAAACCCTATTGGACATGTGATGGTATAATCTTTGTGATTTCATTTGATTTGCATTGTCTTAGGTAATCTTCATATATTATGGTGGATCTTTGTTGTTGTTAGGCTAGGGTTTTGTGGTTGAATTAATTTAGTCTTTCAACATTATTGTATCCATTTTCACCGTAAACATTTGGGCACGCCCGATGGTACTCTTCTCCCTTTTGTATTTAACGCCTTTTGCTCCAGATTTTGTGTTTTGAAGTTGCAGATCTGACATTTCCAACAACATTTTGACATTTTTGCATCTGCGTACTTTCGGATCACATTTTTTATTTTCTGTCACATCTGCGACATCTGGAATTGCGTCTACGTCCTCGACATTATTTTATTTTTTTCCAGATTCTGAAAGTCATGTCTATGTTCCCTAGTCACGTCTGTGGAGTTTTCAGGTGCGTTTGTGTCCAGGAGCCACGTCTGTGTCGGCTTCCAGTGCGTCTATGAAATTTTATAGCATTTGTGTTTCTGATAACCGCTGTAAAGCGGAAAATCGCAATCGAACCCTAGTTGCTCTCCCCTCTTCCAACTCCGAGGAGAGAGAAGGGAGGTCACTAGGGTTGATGGTTTTCACTTAGGGAGACTTTACATTCAAAAGAGGGGTTGAAACCCACAAGATCCAATCCCACACAATGCAAGATTGGATGCTAAATGAGTTTCAAGGGTTAAGACAGCAAGACTACCCTCTTTTGTAAAGAATGTAGATAAGATGATTAAGCTAGGAATGCATAGAAAGTGAGAAAGATTCACTTATAAACTAAGATAGGGATATAGGATGAAGCTGCGGACCTGGAATTAGTAGTAAAATGTCAATACGGTGCTGTCCTACAAATTTGAGAAAAAGTTGACGGGACAATGGCGCCCGGCGTGCACACAGTCCTCCGAAAAATCCGCGAAACGAAGGGGGATCTGTTCGTCTCTGCACAAGGATTCCAGATGTTCAATTTTAGCCACGTACCTGCAACCTACACACAGAAAAGCGAAGATGATTGGGGGGTTAGGGATTAGGGGTTTGCCTTTAGGTCAAACCCCGATTTTGGAATTAACCAAGAAATGAGAAATGTTGTAAATGTAAATGTCTGTAATGTAAAACAAGTACTAATACCTTGTTGTAAGGATGTTTGTATCCTTATGTGCGAAGGTATAGATGTTGTTGTTTGTTGTATGTTGTAGTAGTATGTAGTAAGTGATCTCCTCTTCAATGGTTGAATCCTTATCTTGAATGCAACACTTAGCCTTGAATGGAGACTTAGAAGGAATGCTTGAATGCTTGAATGTTTGAATATCGTTTCCACGCTTTTTCCGTCATCTATGTATATGTCCAAATGAGAGAGGAAAATGTAGTTTATATACTTCCCAATTAGGGTTAATAGACTGATTTTCCCGACCTTAGGCCGACCAGGAAACAATAATTTCCAATTTGCAAACAAAAAGACCCGAGACCCCATAGGAGACCGGGCCCAAAATAGGGCCAGGGACTAGGGTGCTGGGCGCCATAGTCCTAGGGGACCAGGGTGTTGGGCGCCCTGGTCCTGAAAGACCAGGGCGCTGGGCGCTCTGGTCCCACCTCCCGGGACAGCAGGGTGCAAAGGAGGTTCAGGCCAGGGTGCAAGAAAATGCAGTTTTTAGTGTTATAAACAGGTTTCGGGGTCTCCATTCAGGTTCCGTGTTGCGTCGCCATCGTGAAGACCGAAATGCAGTCAAAATTGCAAGTGTCACAATTTTAGGATGCTACATTTAGCCCCCACTTTAGCGAGAGTATGTATACTCATACTTCTGGTAAAGTACAAGGAAACAACATTGAAAGACTTTCACCACGTCAAGGAGGCAAGACACACCAAGCCCCCAGTGGACTAAGGATCTTACGACTTCGATTGACAAAGTAAAAGGGAAGATCACGAGGGAGAACCATGACTGTCAGTAGTAAGGTTCCCTCACTATGAGTCATGCAAGAGAAATACCAAAAATTTTCAAGGCAAAGCTAAGTCCACCAAGAAATTTTCAAGTATCTTGAAAGGATAGACAGGGTGTATGCCCCCCTACATTAAAGCGATCGCACACACCTCAATGGGGGTGATTGTTTTAACGTAGTGATACACATAATAAATGAGAAAGGAAAGGAGCACGTTATCACAAAGATTTAGCCCCCAAGTGTGAGATAAAACCAAGGATAATAGACACAAAACACAAAGCACAAGGTGACTTCACTTTCCTCGGGGTCAGTATGCTATATGATAATTCATGTATATATATCATATGTATGTATGCATAATTGTTCTTCATTCCCCAATCAAGGAAGGTCACCTAGAAGAAGGGAACACATGTGTCTTTTGAGTCAACATGAGAGAGACAAAAGAGATCTCAATGTTTTGCATCGTCCTCAAGTAGACAACACTAAGGACAACAAATAGAAGAATGAGAATAACACATAGAAGAAGTAACAAAAGAGAGGAGGAGAGAATCTGCTATGCTAATGTAACTAGTCTAGCACGTCATCTACCCCCCGATCTTGCTGATCAATGTTTCAGGAAGGCAGGGAACACGCTAGAGGAGGAACATCCAACACAACAGATGGAGCTATCACAAGATCCAAACAAGGGCTATGTTCATGTTCCAAGCCACGTTGTTCTTATCTAGGAGCTAGGATAAGTTCTTTAGAAAATTCGTTAGATAAATGGTTATCAATATCAACAAGTTGATATTCACTATCAGAAGCAAGAGGAGTAACATTTTCATCATGAATAACATTTTCATCTATATCATTATCAAGATTTATAAAAATAGGATCTTTAACTCGCACAGGATCAAGACCATCATGCATCTTATGTTTAGGAGATTTAGGCTCAATTTCTGGTTGAGGAGAAAATGGAATAATGCTTATTGAAGGTGTTTTTGGAGATTGCAAAGTTTGAGAAGCAGCTGCTTGAGCTCTAAGATGACGCTTTCGTCGGCGTTCACGTGCAGAACAATTTCGTCTAGTCTTAGTAGGAACTGGAGAAGATTGAGGAGGAGGAATGTTCTCATCCTTATCACTTGGGTGTTTAGGTTGTGGTCTCTTAGGCTGGATAATAGGAGAAGAAGAAGGTCTCTTCTCTCAATAAAAGGCAGGAGGAGGAGCTGCTCCATATAAAGGAGGAATTTTTGGTTTAGGAAGGAGACCAAGTCCATCATGACGAGGAGGTATAGGTCTACTTTTAGAAGGTTTATTAAGCATAGACATAGTCACATCCATAGGGATGGGTTGGGAATCTTCTTGAGGAAAGATATTAGTTTTATCTTTCAAAGGAAGAACTTCCTTCTCAAGAACAATAGGAATGTCAAGTTTAGGTGTTCTAGGTTCACTTAAAGATAAGACCATATCTGTTTTCCACTTTTGATAAGATTTGAAAAGATGATCACTTCGCAGAGGAAGGGATTGGAATTGTTTAGGCCAAAAATAATCAATATGAACACTAGAGGTTCTTTCAGCTGGTTTAAAGAGACTATGATTAACAATAACAACTTCACCATTATGGGGAAATTTCAAACACTTATGTATAGGAGAAGCAATAGCTTTCATGGAAGATAGCCAAGGATAGCCAAGCTTCACACGAAATTGTTCGGATGAAGGAATTATAGCAAAGTTCACATCAAGGGATTTGTTATGGACCTCAATAGGTAATGTAATAGAACCAATTGCAGGAGAAGAAAATGCATCAAATAATTTCACAATCACATCTGTTTTTTCATAGATCACTTGATTCAATTGCAAAGTAAAAAGAAATTCTTTAGTAATAACATTAACCATGCAGGAAGGATCAATAAGCACTCCACGACAAGGTGTATCCTTAACTTTTGCAACTATGTATAAAGGACCATCAAGTGCCCTGATAGTTTCACTAGAATCAAATGTGATGGAAGGTTCTTTAGGGTTTTCTTGCTGCTCTACAAAGTTAATCACATTCAGAGTCATAGACACAAGACCATCAGATGATAAAGAGGAATCATTAGTCTCAATCGCATTAGAGGTATGAGAAGGTAGTGGATCAGTAAAAATCTGAAGATTTTGGTTAGGAGGAGCTACAGATGTATTGCCTTTATCATTCACTCCAGAGACAGAAATAGTATTATTATCAATCAAATCTTGAATTTTACCCTTTAAAGAAAAACATTTTTCAGTATCATGCCCAGGCTGACGATGAAATTGACAAAAAGATTTGTTGTCAAAATAAGGTGAAGTAATCTTTGCAGGATCAATTTGCCTTATAGGAGGAAGAGTAAGCACATTTTGTTCCAATAACTTATTCATAAAACTATGCAATGATTCATTCAAAGGAGTATACTTTCTTTCTTTCTTGAAAAACTTAGAAATAGGAGGCACACCTGATGCTGCATTCACATTGTTGTTGATGATGTTTTCATTGAATTTGATAGAATCTCTATCCGGTTTAAACTTTCCAAATGGTTGTTGACTGCTATCACCCTTATCACTCGGAGCCATAGGATGTGATTGTTCCATTTGACTCACAGTCAGTTGATAATTGTGAAGAGTTGCACACAACTGTTGGAAAGAAGTAAACTCAAAAAACAGAAGTTTGTCTCGAATATCTTCTTGTAAATTAGAAATAAAGATTCTTTGAATATCATTGTCAGGCACTGGAAAAGAAATTTGAGCATACAAATGCTTATATCTACCAATGAAATCAGTCACTTTTTCTTTAACACCTTGTTTACAATGCATTAAATCAATCAAAGTAACTTTAGGACTTATATTGTTTTGAAATTGTTGAATGAAAGCATTTGCAAGTTGTTCAAAAGAAGTAATAGAATAAGAAGGCAACGAGCAATACCATTGTAGGGCTTTATCTCTTAATGTTCTAGTAAACAGTTTTGCAAGCAACTTTTGGTCATAAGCAAAATCGGTACATATTGTTTCAAAAGTCTTAACATGTGTTAGAGGATCACCTTTACCATTATAAAGCTCCAAATGCGAGATTTCAACATGTTTAGGGGGAAGAGCTCGAACAATGTCAAGAGAAAGTGGGCTCGCAACATCAAATGTGGGCACACTAAACTTAGATTGATTCATAGAGGCAATTTGTTGCTGTAAAGAAGAGACAGTTTGTGCAAGATTGTTAATGGTCGCTTCAGTCGAAGAATTCATATTAGATGTGTTAGATTGAGATGGAGGTGTTATGTTATTGAAATAAGGTAAAGAGTAAGGTGGTGGGACTCTATGATAGTTAATCATAGGAGATGATGGGACAGGAGGAACACTACAAGGAGGAATGGAATGGTTGAACGAATTGCCCCCTTGCGTCATGTTCATTTGTGGAGATGTAATAGGAACACTCATTGAAGGAATGAATGAAGAAGTTGGATTAAATGAAGGAAGAGGGTTGATTGAAGAAGAAGGATTGCCCCCATGACTGGTGATCATAGGGGGAATGTCTTGTATAGAAGTAGCCATTATGTTTGATGTAAAGGTAGGTATGCTAGCGATAGGAGTTGTCAAAGGAATAGAATGATTAACTTGAGTGGGAGGTTGTGTATAACCTAAAGTTTCAGCGCAACTCTTTATAGGCATCACATTTGAATCCACAATGTGTGCAATACCATGCAAAATATCAATTCCATTCTTATCACTTTGAAGCATGCGTTTTAGACCCTCAATTAAAGGAAGAGCTTGACTATCGAGGTATTCATGAGACATCCATTGTCGAAAATCGTCAAATTGGTTATCCAATTTTGAAAGTTGTTCTACAGAAACCTCATGGAGAGCTTCTTCATCATTAGGAGGATTAGAGGAATTACCCGTGTCCTCGTTAAAAAGGCTATTCAAATTAGGTTCCATCTCCTCAGTAGTTAAACCTCGGAAAGACTTTATTCTATGGCTTCGTCTAATGGGAATAGTCTAAGTAGGGCTTATTATTGTAAAACTCATGCACTAGAGAGGGAGAGGAGATTTTGAATTTAAAGGTAGCAATTTTCAGTAAAATTAGCCAATCTTCTAGATTTAAGCTATTAAATGCAATCACGATAGTCTCCCGAAATTTTGGAAAAAATGTCCGGGACCGTGGCGCTCGGAGTGCACACGGTCCTTGCAACTTTTTTCAAAATTTGCAGGGATGAAAGGTATGATGATTTTAGAGCTAATCTGAAAAAATTGAGTGATTTTACGATCTATAGATAGGCCAAATTAAAGTTGCAATCTCAAAATTGAACCCTACAAAGATTGTCGAAAAATGCAAAATTTGAATTTTGAAAAAGAGAGGGAAACTGAAATTTTGAATTTTATGATTTTAGAGGGAATGTCAAAAGCAATGCAAGTTTTGGATTTTAAAAATTGACTCAATTTCACGCAAAATTCAATTTTGAAAGCGGAAATCAAAGTTGTTGTAATTAAGCACTTAATTTCAAAAATCACAAAATGCAAGAATTTGAATAAAGCACTGAAATTTTGAATGAATACTAACACACTTTTCAGATTTAGGACAGTAAGAACACAATTTTGACACAAAATTTCAATTTCAATGATTTTTGAATAATTAGAAGCCTTAAACCAAGCAATCACAAGACCAACTTTGACTGTAATTTTGAAAGTGTTATAATTGATAAAATCAGCCAAAATTCTGGATTTTAGCAGGAAAATACAGTAAGATCTTGCTCCCGAAATTTCGGAAAAAATGTCGGGGACGATGGCGCTCGAAGTGCACACAGTCCTCGCAACTTTTTTTCCAAATTTTCAGGGATGAAAGATATTGTGATTTTATTGCGGAATCCAAAGTTACAGCCGATTTGGAGATGTTTTGATCAGTGAAATTGTCGAACAAAGGTTGAATCAAGAGGGTTTCAAAAATTAGGGTTTTGACACTTAACCACTTAATTTTCAAAATTAAAGCACAAATATGAACTGATAATTTGTAATAGAAGGGCAGATCTAAAACAAGCATTAACAATTAAATATTTCACAAGTTCAATTTTCAAAAAGAAAATTTTAGGGTTTTTATACAATCAACCTCTAAAATTTGCAAAAGATCAAACATGGAAATGCAATCAAGGAATCTAATTTTCAGATCTAACCATGAATAATCAGAAAGGATGTTCATGTCGGGTTCACCAAAATGTAAAGCGAAAAATCACAATCGAACCCTAGTTGCTCTCCCCTCTTCCAACTCCGAGGAGAGAGAAGGGAGGTCACTAGGGTTGATGGTTTTCACTTAGGGAGACTTTACATTCAAAAGAGGGGTTGAAACCCACAAGATCCAATCCCACACAATGCAAGATTGGATGCTAAATGAGTTTCAAGGGTTAAGACAGCAAGACTACCCTCTTTTGTAAAGAATGTAGATAGGATGATTAAGCTAGGAATGCATAGAAAGTGAGAAACATTCGCTTATAAATTGAGATAGGGATATAGGATGAAGCTGCGGACCTGGAATTAGCAGTAAAATGTCGATACGGCGCTGTCCTACAAATTTGAGCAAAATTTGATGGGACGATGGCGCCCGGCGTGCACACGGTCCTCCGAAAAATCCATGAAATGAAGGGGGATCTGTTCGTCTCTACATAAGGATTCCAGATCTTCAATTTCAGCCGCGTACCTGCAACCTACACACAGAAAAGCGAAAATGATTGGGGGGTTAGGGATTAGGGGTTTGCCTTTAGGTCAAACCCCAGTTTTGGAATTAACCAAGAAATGAGAAATGTTGTAAATGTAAATGTCTGTAATGTAAAACAAGTACTAATACCTTGTTGTAAGGATGTTTGTATCCTTATGTGCGAAGGTATAGATGTTGTTGTTTGTTGTATGTTGTATTAGTATGTAGTAAGTGATCTCCTCTTCAATGGTTGAATCCTTATCTTGAATGCAACACTTAGCCTTGAATGGAGACTTAGAAGGAATGCTTGAATGTTTGAATATCGTTTCCACGCTTTTTCCATCATCTATGTATATGTCCAAATGAGAGAGGAAAATGTAGTTTATATACTTGCCAATTAGGGTTAATAGACTGATTTTCCCGACCTTAGGCTGACCAGGAAACAATAATTTCCAATTTGCAAACAAAAAGACCCGAGACCCCATAGGAGACCGGGCCAAAAATAGAGCCAGGGACCAGGGCGCTGGGCGCCATGGTCCTGGGGGACCAGGGCACTGGGTGCCCTGGTCCTGAAAGACCAGGGCGCTGGGCGCTCTGGTCCCACCTCCTGGGACAGCAGGGTGCAAAGGAGGTTCAGGCCAGGGTGCAAGAAAATGCAGTTTTTAGTGTTATAAACAGGTTTCGGGGTCTCCATTCAGGTTCCGTGTTGCGGCGCCATCGTGAAGACCGAAATGCAGTTGAAATTGCAAGTGTCACAATTTTAGGATGCTACAACCGCATTTGTGTGAATTTGTTACATTTTGGGTTTTCTTTGATTTGGTTTTGCGTCATTCAGATTTCAGATTTGGCTTATTTTGAGCTAACATCTTTAGATCTAGCTAATGAAATTGGTGCAGCTTGTCTTGAAAGCAAAATCATTTTGTTAAAGGCCCCTATTTCACAAAGTCTTTTGGATCTAAAATATACCTAACTTGTGTGCTTGCAGGAAGGGGTGATCATTTGAAACAATCCAAACTACTAATAGATCTTTGTTGTAGGACCTTGGCAAGGGTTTTTGATTTTTATTATGTGCCTTATTTTCATAGACTAGCAAACACTTCAATTGGTGCACTAAAATTGAACCATTGTCTTTTGTGTCTTGAGCAATACGCTCTTTTTGTTTAATCTTTAGAGGGCCTATCTCCCCATGTGGTCATTAGGACTACTAGTGAGGAGAGAACGACCCAAGTGGTAGCGAGGAAAACCCACCTCTTCTGAACCACTATAAACAACTATGTCCATGGTAAAAACTATGGATAACGTGTGCTAATTAGTTCATACCGACACTGTCTCCCCATAAACCCATTTGATCAAATTTATTTCATCATTTGTAGGGCATAACCCCTATCGGCTGGGAGCCTTTTGTACTTACAAAGCTGAAAGTGCCGCATGTATGGCCACATGAGCAGATGCCCTTACTACTACCTTTTGTTTTAGAAGCCAATATCCTTCTAGTTGTTGGGGCAGGAGGTCGGACCTCTAGTAGCAGCCCACACACATACGGTTCTTAGTAGAGATACAAAGTTCACCATGAGGAGTTTTCGTGGGGACTGATGCTTGGCTGCCCCGAGAAGTGAGTGCTGAGGGTGGAGCCAGTGGGGTCAAGCATCTAAGTATCTGCTCTGAATAGCGTAGCCTCGGGGGAAACTCCATGTGGGATCAACAACTATTGTCTTGGCCAACCATAAGAATTGTGCTTGACTTATTTTAAACACTCAAACATTCAAGACCAAAAACTAAAACATTGTGTCTTTTGTGTCTTCAAGTGTATGCAAAACATTTTTACATCAAACAACACATTTTTCTTTGAGTCATTTTGAGTCTAAACACATGCAAACATTGAGTCCTCATTAACAATGTGTCCTCGTGTCATGAAAAACAATCAAACATTCAGATTTGGTCACAATAAGCAACTTCACAGATTGAAAAAAAAAATTGCACAAAGTTTCCAGAAACGCGTCTGTGTCTGACAGAACCATGTCTGTGAAGGGCAGAAATATGTCTGTGTCTTTTGAGCAACATTGCATTTACAACATCTCATAAATGTGTCTGTGTCTAACAAAGCCACCTCTATATCATTTAACCGCATGTGTATTTGATAGAATAGCATCTGTGTCCTTTAAGCACATTTGTGAAGTATACAAGCATGTCTATGTTCAGAAATGAAAACTTTCATAATCCAGCAAACAAGGAACAATCAGTTTCAGACTTATTGTGCTTCCTAGGTATCTCTCTAGGTTTTCATCTAGCATTCAACCTGTCTTTGGGTCTCACAAAGTCTACCATTGCTTTACACCTTACATTACATTCACATTTGTCTAAACTTGAGTCAAAAGGTCACTTGCTTGTCCTCATCTTACTTTGTCAACACACTACATACAACAACATTTTGCTAAGTGGTCCCTCATCAAGGTCTATCACCTTTGGGTCTCATTTGGTCTTACTTAGAGTCAACATCAACTTACCTCATCAAGAGAAACTATCATCTCTTTGGAAGTCACACCTACTCTACTACATACATACTTGATCTTACACTTTTGACATTGCAAGTACACCTCAAATTCATTTACATTCCATCCAACTCTTAGTCTTCCATACTCTTTCCATTTTCATCTAGTCTCACACATCTTGGTCAATACCTAGTTCATGGTTGAAACCTATTCCCAAAAATCTAGGAGAGAAACTAAAGAGGCTCAAGAGAAGGCAAACATGAGTTCCTATGAATATGACAATGATATCTTTTTCAATTCTCATCACACTACATTACCTGACATGGATGCTTATAGAAACATTCCAAATGTTGAGAACATGGACACTACAAACAACAATGGTACACATAATGACAATATGGACAAAATTTCAATACATTCAGAAGAAGTGGAAGACACCATTATGAATCCCCATTTCAATCGATTGGTTGAGGAAATAATGAGGAGAGATAGACAATACTTTCTACAAGTGATGGCACAAAGCGGAGCCAAGATACCTCATGATTTTGACATGTCTCAAATAATAGAACAAAGACCTTTGCAACAAACTCACTCCAACATGGATCAAAGGAGGCCTAATAGTGGAGGCAATAGAGGACCACATATGGTGCCTAAATCACCATCACCTTTGTTTCAAAAACTAGAGGTCCCATACACACATGGTCAAGCATATGATACTCACCTTCGCAGACCATTATGGAGATCTTATGCAGAAAAATATACTCAATCACATACCAATGCTAAGGATCAACCACCAAAGCAATTGGATATTCAAAGGCATGCTCAAAATTTGGACACAAGGAAACCTCGCATCAAATTTGGGGGCAACACACTAGAACAAACTCATGACATTCCTGTAGAGTATGGTATACATGGACAAAGCAGATATTCCATTCCTCATCATGACTCTATACCAAGTGGTCCTTATACGCAACATCACTATAGACCTCCTCCATATGAACATGTGTATGATCAATATTATCCATAGATGCAACATGCTCCTCCTCCAACCTATGTTTTAAGCATGGGGTATGGTCCAAGAAGTCGATCTCCACCTAAGAATAATTTGGAACAGAAAATTAAGGACTTACAAAAGAAAATGGAGGACATAAATACACCAAAGCCAACTTACATAATGAGAGACATATGTCCCTATCCATTTGACAAAAGAATTCCAATGCCTCCATTTCCTACACATTTCATGACACCTAAGTTTGATAAGCACAGAGGAAAAGGGGATCCTAAGGCACATATAAAACAATTTCTCACAGCTTGCATTGAGGTAGCAGCGAAAGAGACATATTTGATGAGATTATTCCCACAAAGCTTTGGTGATCAAGCTATGGAATGGTTCTCTCAGCTGCCACCTGGAATTAGGTCATGGGGTGATTTAGTAGAGGCATTTATCCAACATTTCTCAAACAACATAGAGACAGACATATCAATCACTACCTTGTGCAACACCAAACAAAAGGATGGAGAATCTTTTTCATCATTTTTACAAAGATGGAGAAATCTAGCCAGCAGATGCTCTTGTGAAATTCCACAAAAACAAATGGTAGATATGTTCACCCAAAATGTTAACAAAGAAATTGGTTATGACCTAAGAAAAGCTTGTTTGTCCACCTTCAAAGATGTCATTGAAAAAGGCTTAGCAATAGAGAAAGTCCTAATTGAACAAGGAGTCATTAAGATATTCAAGGAAAACAAAGAGGACTTTAAAGGAAAAGATAAGCCAAGATTTTGGAATAAAAACAAGAACACAGTCAATGATGGTGTTATTGATGCCAATATAGTGCAACCCAAAATCATTTTTTCTGGATCAAGCTCTACAAACAATCAAGTGAATACTCAAACAACTTCCAAGTCATGAAGGAAGTACACTCCATTGGGAGAACCACTTGAGTCCATTTTCAAAAAGCTAGTGGCAAACAAGATAATCACAATTCTAGATTTTCCTCCATATGAGCCAAAGGTCAAACCAAATTGGTGGAATGATGATGAATATTGTGAATTTCATAAGAGCAAAGGTCATAAAATAGGTAATTGTCATCGACTGAAGAACATCATACAAGATCTTATTGATAGAGGTGACATTGATATTGAAAGACACTCATCCAATCAAGAACATGAAATGTTTAAAGAACCATTCCCAAAACATGACAAGGGAAAAGCTAAAGCCACAGGTCACCAAACAAACTATACTAGAGCATCTTATAACTATGATTCAACCGTCAATCACATTTCAATGGACAATTATGTCTCTACCATTATCATCAAGGACAAAATGCCTGAGAATTCTACCCAAAGACCCAGGATTATCCTAGAAGGCATTGGACCTTCTTCCAAACCTACCTCTGAATGCAATGTCACAACTCATCGAGGTAAATTCACCTTGCAAGGTTCTCCAGCTAAAAACACCATTTCCTCATCAACCAAGCCTGAGTATGACCTTGTAGAACAGTTAGGGAAGACACCCGCACTTATCTCAATCCTTGAGCTCTTACACATATCCCCCGCACATAAAGCTATTCTTGACAAAATCTTGAGAGACACTCCAGTTCCTACTGATCTGAATGTGGACCAAATTCAATTCATGGTGGGATACCTTTTGGTTCCACACTCCCTTACATTCACAGAAGCTGATGACGCCTCTGTAAGTCAGCCACATAATGCAAATTTACACATTGAAGCCTTCCTACACAAACATCAAATAAAATGAGTCCTAATAGATGGAGGAGAAGGTCTAAACATTTGTACATTGAGCACTATTAAACAATTGGGATATTCAGATAAAGTTGTGAATTCTACAAACAAAATTACAATCAAGGCATATGATGACAAAGAGCGCTCATCCAAGGGAACAATCATCTTACCTCTTAGAGTTGGGCCAGTTACAAAAGATGTGGTTTGTCAAGTCCTAGACCTGGATCTCATATACAACATATTTCTAGGACGCCCATGGATTCATGAGATGAGCACAGTCCCATCTACATATCATCAATGTATCGAGTTTCCACATAATGGAGTTGAAGTGACCATCAAAGCGGATCAAAATCCATTCATATATTGCAACAATCTATGACCTTGATCAAAAATAACAATACCAGTCAATCAACAGGCTATTCCATCTTCATCATATGTGGATCTAGAATACTTGAAAGCTTATACATCAAAACAAGAAGAGCACAAAGAAAATTTTGAGTTTCAAGACATGGGATGTGGTGAGTATATATTTCATGTTGATCAACTCCCACTATTTGCTAAGACATTCAGTCGACAAGAACAAACTACAAACAATTTGCAATGCCAAGGAATTGGGTGTGAACCACCTAGTGCTGTGGCTACTAAGTCTGAATGCAAATCTCCTCTAGTGGTGCAAGCAACTCTTGATATCAATAGTCCTAAGAGTGGCTCTATCAAAGAATCTATTGAGCGTATTGCCAACCCTCTTGAGAACTCACATAGACTTACCATATCATCCACTCATTCCATTTCCACTTCACTTCTAGACTTGGATCAACAAGAATTACAAAAGACCTTACTAATTGGGGATCAAAAATCAAGCTATGAACAGAAAAAACTAAAATTCAAAACTAAAGAAAAGTCCTTTAGTCCAAATCAAAATCAAAAGCTATTGGACTTTGAAAAAATCAAAGTCAAGGATAAATATTCTATGAAGAAAAAATAACAAGAGTTGATCTCCCCTAATATCAAAATAACTGGGGGCAAAAGTTCTACAATTTCAAGTCAAAAAGCATACTTATTGATCCTAAGTCTCCATCATGTCATGATACTTTCACTTCTTTTTGCAATCATAAGCCTTCATCACTCATCCACTTGTTCCACACATCCTTTCCCTTCTGGTGATACATCATGGACCTTTAATGGAGCTTCCTCAAGGGACTTTATTATCAAGGATGCCCAAACTTCTTCAGGTGACACGCATATGGGCCTACGTAGTCCACACACTAGTAATTCTATCTCAGTTCCTTTATGAAGGAAGACAGCCACTTGAGCAACATATCATTTAGTCAAGGAACAATGTAGTTACAATCATAAGATAAAGCCTCACACATTTGAAGTAGGTGACTTAGTTCTCAGAGAAAATCCTAAAAATCAGCAAGACAAAGAGAAGAAGAGCAAGTTCGAACCAAACTAGCTTGGTCCCTACATCATCACAACAGCATATGGATCTGGTGCATATTAGATCTCAACCATAGAGGGTGAACCTTTGGAGGATCCTATCAACAACATGCACCTTTGCAGGTTTTACACATAGCTCTTCAGAGTATCCTAATTCAAAAATACAAAAAAATCAAAAAATTTAAAAATACAAAAAAATCAAAAAAATGGGAAAACAGAAAAACATTTCGTCCAATGGTGAAAACCACTTCGGTGGTGCCCTGGGCAAGTACCATGGTGAAAACTGGGTCACCAGTGCCATGCATAGAGACATTTCTCCTCCCTCCTTCAGGATTCACTTTCATCCTTTCACTTTGCACACACTCATAACCTATTCATTCATAATAAACTTACCCGTTCCCATCATGGCTTGTTATTGATCTACCTAAGATTAGTTAGCCATCCGTAATAAAACATTCCTTTTCACCCCTTTCCATCCATAATAAATCAGTTCTGATCTGTGGCTAAGGCAAATCCTATGTCTAGTGATGGGTGTGAAACTAAGAGCATCACATGTTCCGAGCAGTATAGTTTCTTCTAGTTTTCTTCAGTCCATTTGCACACAGTCCACAATAAAGAAACACTTGCATTGCCAGTCCACAATAAAGTTTCATCTTCTCCATAATAAAGTATCAATTTCATGGACTCAATCAATTTCAGATGAGACACAGTAGCAACAATGGGCTTCAACAAATCAAATCTTTCAACAGACTCAGACAACATATGGTTCAGTGCTATCTATCATTTTTGTGAAAGTAAACATTGTGACCACAATCAAATAAGACTTATACAAGTGACAAGAGACACTAAAATTGAGGACTACAATGGATGTTGGTGTCGAGTCTTGGTTTTATTTTCATTTTATCTTTAGGTGACATGACTTTTAGCTTTTCCAAGATGTCTCTGACTAGGGATTTTATCTCTAGGATGTCTTTGACTAGAAAGGTGAGGATGGGGTATCATCACCTATTTTCTTTGTTGTCTACGGATTGTCTCTTAGTAATGCTATGACTTGTCCAAGGATATGAGGACATTGTGAGTCTAGTATGAACTGGGGCATTCCTTGTTTGCAATTGTCTTATCTCCATGCAAACAGGTACAATGACTTTCTGGGTCAAACATATGCCTCGATTGTCATAACCTACTTGCCATAATAAAGCTCAATGATGATAACACACAAGAAGCTCTTTCACTTTCATATATTCTATCTTCCATCCCCCTTTCTTGGTTGACCTCCATAGTCCTTCTTGAGTCCGTGTAGCCTGCTATCACATGACTGAGTATAATGACATGCCAAAAACATTTGCATTTCATGTAGTTTGCACCTGCATTACCACATATAAGCATTTCATACATACACATAGATATCACAATTGCATCACATCCTATACATAACACATGTTAGCACATTTTAAATTTTCATCATGTAAATAATTATTTACATTATCATAATCATCTCCATTTCATACATTCACATTTGTGTTGGCATAACATTTAAAAACATAAAAGAACAAAAATATTGCATTTCATCATGTACATATTTGTATCCATATCATAATCATCACATAGAAACATACATCATAAAACATCTCATCACATAGGTACACATGCATATAGCTATCGCAAAGATGAATCATCTCATATATATCTATATATATATAGATATATATATATAGATATATATATATAGATATATATATATATATATATATATATATATCTCAAAAATCATAAGTGTCATGATACAATGATGTCAAAATCATATGGCTACAATCACCCGAAGGTGTCTACATCATAATACAAAATGGTACAAAACTGATACATAGGGAGCCCTCTATGGCTATGATAAACTCCCTCCCTCGGAGCCGCCTAGTCTTGATAGAGTCTGAGCCCTAGAAGGACCCGCCTCAGGATCATCTCTCCTGTCCCCTCTATCTGATGGTGGTGGAGGACCCATAACCCCACTGCTAGACATCTATCTCCTCTGACTCCCTCCAATAGCCATCGCTGTCCGCGATGGTCTATGGAAGCTCCTCGCCCACTACTCTGGTGGCACTGCCTTGTAGTATAAGTCTCACCAATAGCCTATCTCCTCCCTTGCCCACAGAACATAGGCATATCCAACCCTCGTGTCCTTTGTTGCCTGCCTCCCAGCCCTTAGTGTTGTCTTAGCCTCAATATAACGCTAAATAGCCTACTCTCACTCTCGCTCAGTGTCCCTGAGCTGTCTCCTGAGTCGGTCCCTCTCCCTCTCCAGCTCCTGGATCTCATTTTCCTATCCCTGGTAGATCTCCCTCAGCTCTAATAGCTCATCCTCCTCCTCCTTGGGCCCTTGTGCCTGTGGCTCTATCTATGGCTCCCCCTATACTAGTGGTTGTGCCTATGCCTATGCCTATGCCTCTACCTCTACCTATAACTGTACCTTCCTCTATCCCTATCCCTGCACCTATCAGGACCCTGTGCTACTGGCACCTGTAATGGCAATCCACCACAACCCCTCACCACCCGAGCTTGTCTCTCCTCCCCACCCTCTCTCCATGGAGCCACTCTCCTCTCTCCAACTACACCCTGCCTCCTCCGTCAACCTCTACCTCCACCATCCCCATCATCATCCTCATCCCGTTCACCATCTCCATCTATCTGCTCACCTGGGTCTGTCAAGCGTGGAAATGGATGCTCTGCCCAATATGCAGTGTACTTTGCATCCATACCTGCATCCTCAATCTCAAGCCACATATCCCATGGCATGGGCACAATCTCTACCAACTGCATCACGGTCTGATCATATGATAATAGTGGCCCAAAGTGTGCCTGGTCTCATACTGTCTGTGCATACATACCAGAACCTCATGGAATCCACTGGGTCCTACCAAACTACCTGCATACCCTATCCACTAACTGCCTCTCCAGTACATAGGGCATCTGCCCAATTAGATATCTGCTCCTGAAGGTATAGGGTGGCTCCACTGCATCATCCTCCCACTTCTCACACTCATGGTATCACCTCCATATCACAGTGTCAATCTCATCAATCACTCGATGCCCGTGCTCCAACCTGCCAATCCGTGGCTCTGAGGTAATCATATCATATAGATGAACAAAACTGCATCCATGACCCCGACCTCTGAAATGTATTGATCATCTAACTGGCATATGCTCATAAGCCCATACTTGTAACAATGTAACTCCACAGCCCAATCCTACGGATCCATGATAAACAAACTGATGAAGCTCATAGTATAAGTGTGCTAGCACGCATGATCCCCAGGCATATTTGGTATGTTGTGTAACCAGTGTCTCCAAGGTGCTCCCCCAACCCAAAGCTAATCCTCATGTCGCCCTATCTGGACACAGGAACCCACTGATCACTCCTCCTAGCACTGCTAGTAGTGCTAGTCATGTCTCTATCATCATGTCCCATGCCACGTGTCCAGCCCTCATCTCCATTCTTGGATCCTGGAACACTTATCTCAATGCCTCCTTATCTCTATCTCAATCATAGGGTATCAACTCCCCATCGATCGATATCCTCAATATCCTGTATACATCCTCTAAGGTGACTATCATCTCACCCATAGGCAAATGAAAAGTGCAAGTCTCTGAATGCCACCTCTTAGCCAGCGCAGTCAACAACCCCATGTTCACCCAAAACTCAGGCACATACATAATAAATTGCAGACCCATAACCTCAATAGCTGCTCTGTCCTCAAATGTCAACTCTGGTCATAACCTCTAAGTCAATGGCAATCTCTTCCGTGACTCCAGCATAGGTAAGTAGTCCTGCAGTCAAGCAAATCAATCATGTCAGTCAAAGTGACACTCACTGTTCATCACAAAGTGTTGATATCTATCCTAGTGACACTCACTATTCATCACAAAGTGTTGCTATTTATCCTAGTGGTACTCCATGTTCATCACAAAGTACTACATTTTAGCACTCCCTGTTCATCACAAAGTGTTTCTCATATTTGCACTCCTTGTTCATCACAAAGTGTTGCTCCTATTGGTACTCCCTGTTCATCACAAAGTACTATGTCTTGGTACTCATTGCTCATCACAAAGTGCCTCAATCTATCCTATCCAAGAGCTATACTTGAGTGTATCCTCTTGAGTAGTTTTCTAATTGGCAACGTATGTTCTATCACAGAATTGTCAATCCTAGCCCTATCTGCTATCCTAGTCTTCCCTAGAGGACCTGCTTGAGTGTATCCTCTCAGCAGCTTATCCAATTGACAGCGTATGTTCATCACAAAACTACCAATTTGACCTTGAAGACATAAATGCGCCTTCATGACATAAACGCACTTACAGATTGCACAAATGTGCCTGCTCTACACAGACGCGCTTGAAATACACAGACGTGCATTTGGTTCTACATAGACGTGCATCTGTGTGCATCTGTTCTACACAGACTCATCTGTCTTGCATAAACGTGCCCACATTTCACAAACACACCTGCACAATGCACACGCGCTCGCATCTGGCACAAGTGCTTTTCCTAGCATACACGCGCTTGGCACCAATGTAGACATGCCTAGCCAACCTAGACGTGCCTAGCACCAACGTAGACGCACCTACATGTTTTTGACATTTTCCTAAAGTGCATTTATTGCACTACCTAAGATGCATTAATGAAAATGATTATTGCGACAAAGTACAAAGAGGTTTTGTGGTACTCACTGGCTCTCCTGCATCTGTTGACCTCTAAAATTGACGAACGCGATCGAATCTATGCACCAATGCCATCACTGCTGACTGCTGCTGCTCTATTCTCTCTCTGCACTCTGATCTCTTGGATGTGTAGATGACAATGAGGATGTTTTCCCCTCATGGTCTATTTTATAGATTGCCCTAGCCCTATCCCTAGCCCTAGCACTCGTTTCCCGAGTCAATCTTCTTTATCTCATGACTCTATCACTTTATCCGATCAGTCCATCCTAGCCTTTCTTTCTTATCAAGAGATTGTCTGTGATCTTTTCAGACATTTTTAATCCAATCTCTTGAGGGGGCATATCATTCCCATCTTGGGGCAACTTCGTATCAGTTCATATTATCTTCTTTGAAACAACACGACAAGCTGCATTGTCTCAAAGAGGGGCAAAATGTAGACACCTAAAATTGTCATGTCTAATTAAATAAATATCTTTATTTATTTAATTATCTTAGCCTAATTCTTCTATTAATTTAATAAATCTTTATTTATTTAATTAATTCATTTGTCCTCTTCTATCCTTATTTCTCATTCAAATAAATACATTAATTTATTTAAATTATCCTTTTTCCTAAATTAAATAAATATTTTATTTATTTAATTGATCCCACTTCTTCTATTAATTAAATAAATCTTTATTTATTTAATTAATTCATTAACCTTTTTCTCCAATGATACATGTCATTCATCTCTTAATTCATACACTACCTACCCCCTTTCATTATTTTATTATTTCTTTACCTACCCTCTAATCATAGCCAACCATTATGTTTTACACCTCTCGATCTTATCCCTCCATTTCTTATAGTGTCTTCTATATAATGAGATGCTTCCTTCATTATCAACCCCGAACTAACTACCTGCTTATGACTCGACTACACTATGCTTTTGAACTTTCATATGTGATCCTACTTGCAACCACATTTTCGTTCTTTGTTGAGCTCTTGTGCACATATAAAATCTAAGAGCAAATATATCAAGCAAGATCAATGGAGATAGGAAGAATGGAGATCCAACCCTATTGGACATGTGATCATATAATCTTCATGATTTCATTTGATTTGCATTGTCTTAGGTAATCTTCATATGTTATGGTGGATCTTTCTTATTGTTAGGCTAGGGTTTTGTGGTTGAATTCATTTAGTCTTTCAACATTGTTGTATCCATTTTCACTGTAAACAGCAGCAACAATCACAAAGATTTATTTTTTTATTTTTTTCTAGGTCGACATTTATTTATCTTTAATAATATGATTGTAATCCAACACGAGGCATTCATGTTTATGTATGTAAAGGGTATATAAGTCAGTTTGGCTAGGTCATTTTGAAATATACAAGCGATAGGTTATGTGGTATTATGCGAGCGAGATCTTGATCGATAGAATGCAAATGTAATGATCTGTTGTCAGTCTTGGTTATTTGTTGAAAGGATTGGAAAGCGAATAAGGTTATCGGTAAGGAAGGAGACACTGATAACTGGTACAGTCTGTTCTTAAACCAAAACTCATCCAACATATCTGATGCACACTTGGAGTTTAAAATTTTGTTTGTAATTCAGTACTTTATATCTGTAGTCAATGAGGCTCCTTTGTGATGAGTAGTGTGCTCTAGAAAGTGTGCCTTCATGCATGTGTAGGTCCCCATTTTATGTAATATTTATTCAACTGGACACTGGATAGATATTATGGGTCACAAATCCCACCGTGGTTTTTCCTCTTTCAGGTTTTCCACATATAAATCTAAGGTGTTATGGTGTTGATCTTTGTGGTTACTTTGTTCTTCATTATATTTTGTTTATATGCATACTGGTTGTTAATTGGTAAAGTATCTAAAGGAATTAAATTTTACTTAAGTGGTAGAACATTGATTCATCCCTCCCCCCTCTCAGTGTTCTTGGATTCCAACAATTGGTATCAAAGCCTGGTGCCTTGGAATAAGTCTAATAGTTTGAGGAAGATCATGTATTCAAAATCCGTGAAGATGAGTTTGGAGAAAGAACTTGAAGTAGCACTTGAAGGCTATGATTCTAAAATACTGAAGAACTTGAAGCTACAAGATGAGTTAAATTCTACGAAAGAATTCATCCTTACCCTGCAGGAGAGGTTATCATCTGCTCAAGCTAAAAGGAAGGAACTCTTACAAAATTAGGATGATGAAGAAAAGAATGCCCTTAAGGAACTATGTCAGATGCTAAGTTAGGAGAATAATGTCATGAAGAATGAGATGCAAGCCCTAACCATGAGGATGTCTAAGAAGATTGACGACTGGAAGAAGAATGAAGAAAATCTTACCATATCTCTAAAAGACAAATATGAGGAATGCATTAGGTTGGCGCATGAGAACAATGTGTTCGGAATTGAATTGGTTCAATCATAGAACAATAAGAAGGAGTTGGAGAGAATGGTGGCATTCCTAAAAAGTGATCTGGATGCTACAAATGAATACAAAGAAAAGTTCAGGGTTAGTTCTATAAACCTTGATGAATTATTGAAGGATCAAAGAGACACTAGAGACACTAGAGGTCTTGGATTTGAGCATGGAGAAAGCTCTAGTACTACAAATTAGGAGAATCCACAAGACAACCAGAATCAAAAATCATCGGTAAGACAACCCAATGCACATAAATTTAATGGTAGATGGTTTGTTTGCAATAAGTTTGGTCATAGAGAAAGTCAATGTAGAAATAGAGAAAATAAGAATAATAATTTAGTTCTCAATCAGTGTTCAAATTGCAAAAAGTATGACCATAGGACAACAAATTATAGAATTAATGTGAGATGTCATGCATATGGAAAGTTTGGGCATATGGCTAATCAATGTAGGGCAAGAAATAATCAAGGTTATAACAAGGCAATTTTGAAAAATAATGTTACTTGTTATACATGCAACAAAATAGGACATATTGCTAAATTTTGTAGAAGCAAGAACCCACCGGCAGGAAATGATGAGAAGGGAAAACAAAGGTTGATGAAATCTAGAAAGAGAATGAGAAGAAGTGGATTAGAAAGTTTCAGGATCAACTAGCTAAAGCAAATACCCCGATTACTCAATCGATAGAGGAAAATGTTCTTGCACCGGTAGGAAACTCATCAGATAACTAAGGAATTAGCCTTAGGGGGAGGCAAATTGATGACAAATCTTGCATTACCCCAGGTAGTGGTCTGAAAGCTTGTTTTAGACTTTGGAGAAGTTAGATTGATGGTTAACCGACACTGAAATAATGGATCTAGGATCTGGTATGATATGCCGAGATGCATTTATGTCAATAAGGAATTATGGTTTCATAGGTTAAAGGAGAAAAAGTGATTCATTTTTCATCACAACACTTAGAGAAAAGTAGAGTGAGTTTAAGGCAACCTGAGGTGATTAAGAGAATTTTCAAGCAAATTCCTATACATTCAAAGCGGATTTTCAAGGGTTTTCATCGGTGAAGTCTATGAGGCATTTTCTCAGTTTTTAAGCTATCTTTTCAAATTGTAATGGCTTCTAGATTTGCTCCCACTTTGGAAGATGTGACAACCCCTTTTGTGGTTGACATTAAGGATCGTCCATGCCTAGTTTTCAAGAAGTATCCCCAGATTGCAAAGGTTGATGATTCTGTAGGTGCATTTTCAAGGGTTCTTGATGACATACTCTATGTCAAGGATGTCAAGGCTTATATTCACTGCACCTTGGAGGAACTAGGAACATAAAGATCAAGACCATGTATATGACAGTAATATTGAACAAGAATGGCATGATCAAACCAAATCTGAAGGATCAGGGTTTCACCAATATTTTGGATATGCCTGAGTTTGAAGATGAAATGATCTGGTATGTGTTGATTCATGTCCATGGTGAATTCATGTGGCTAGACCAGCCTTTCAAGATCACTAAGGAGGCTATTCATGCAATCACCGGTTTGTCCTAGGTTGGACAGACTTCAGGAAAGAAGAAAATTTCAAACAATGAAGTCAATAAATTAACCAGTGCCACTTTTAACAACCGGTCAATGAGGATAAGCACTATCAGGGACAAGGTCATGCAATTTTCTAGTATGATCATTGGGTATAAGGTAACTCAATCAAACTAGTTGAACTCTGTCTCTAGTTCTTGCATCTACTATGCACATAAGATGGTTAAGGAGATTGAGAAATATGATCTTTGTCAGTGGATGTGTGATGAGTTAATTATGAATCTAGGGAAGATTAAGGGAGATAAGAAAGGTGTATTCTGGTATGGTAATCTTTTTGTTTGTTTGATTCTTTTCTTTATAATGAGACCCCGGGATCTGGTAAAAGGCAATGGGACTTTGACATTCTAGTAGGGAAGAAAATCAAGGATGCCTTAAGAAGCATAGGTTAGGATAGAGACAACATTTTATGGATTTATTTCAAGTCTTTTTAGAAGACAATGAAACAAAGGGAAAGAGTGCCTAAGCACATTGTTGATAAGTATTCTACTAAGATTTGCTTTATGGTTAAGAAAGATGAAACTTTAATGGAAGCAGTGTAACCTAGAAAGGTATGGATAACTGATATGGGCTATGAAGTTGATGTAGAGATCTTGGATCTATATGCCAAGATTCTTATAGATGCCTTGGTAGAAGAGTTAGAGAAGACTGTTGGAACAGCTAAACAGAAGGAATTGGAGGTGCAAATAGGGTTTAGTAAGAAGAAGAGGGAAGGTCAGATAAAGAAGGTAGGACGGGTTATTGAGAAGATGTCTACTAAGATCAAATAGATTTTTTGGACTACTAGAGTCATCTCCTCTGACAACAATTTAGGCCTCACCGGTAGCAACAACCGGCAAAGGTGTGATGAAAAGGATGAAACCAAAAACTTCTATTGCCCTTGTTGCTTTTGGACCTGAAACTGAAGATGAATCTTCTAAGATACTCAAAATTTACATGAGAATTCAAAGGAAGAAGCCTAAGGAAGGAAAGTAGCAGAAAACCAAGGTCACCCCTCTGACAACTCACAAGCAATCATTGAAGGAAAGGAAGCCTACAGAAAAGAGGAAACTAATAAAAGAGACAACTCCCACTCCCGGTAAGAAGAAAAAATTTGAATTGGATATGGCTCTTGAATCTAGTAAAAGTGTTAAAGTTATCCCTCCTTTATCTATAGATGAATTGGTAGAATAAATTACCAAGGATGGAATTTTGAGTAATTTACAATACTACTATGAAAATATGGATGATGTTGAGAAAAAGGAAATTGAGGAAGCTATTTTGTTATACTTAGATATATATATAAGAAGGCTTTAATTGAGGGTCCCTTAGAATTTGGATGAAGGTGCTTTGAGTACGAAAGGGGAACCTGAGATGTTGTGATGAGCTATGCATGAACCATTTTAGATATGTATGATTGAGGGGTGGGGATGGCTCGTGTTCATCACAATGGCAACAAGTTGTGTAATGGCAGCATAGGTGCAATGATGACAAAATATGGAATTTTGGATTGTTGGTGATGTCTGGTGTGAGGTGGTGTTTGCGATGAAATAAATGGATGGGGTGGTTGTGGATTGTTTTATTTAGGTCCTCATTTTCTTTTTGGTATTGTGCAGAGGACTGCATTTACTCTTGTGAGCCCTATGTTTTGGCTATGTGATAGGGGAAGGATGGAAGCAATTTTTTTGCTACTTTCACTAGGCCAAATGCCTGCATTTCGAGGCACAATTTCAAGCAATCGCTTGAAGAAATCTTTAAGGGTGGATGAGGTAAATTTATGTAGGGTTGTTCGTTTGATGTTTGGGGATGAATTCATGGACACTAACTATCACCCACGAACAAATTTGGATGTTTCATCCTTGTTCGTGGCTCTAGCACTGATGGTGGGAAGTTCAAGGGAGGGGGTGTTGTGGGTGGTATCTCTAGTGCTGAGAGCAAAATGGTCGGGTGGGCTGGTGGAGGTGGTGGAACACGTGGAGATTGGAGTGGGTTTGAGAATGGAGCAATGGTCGTGGAGGCCCTTAGGCATGTAGAATGATGCAGTGCACCCTCTGGTGGTGTGGTCGGCCTCTCGCTCGGTGGAAACCTAGCTGGAGGATGCAAGGAATGGGTGGCAGGAACAGTTAAACTTTGTGTGGAAGATGGGACTGATGGAGTGAGCAAAATTGTGTGGCAAGCAGACCCCAGTGAAGTCACAGGCTCCAATTGGTGAAGATGGGCAGGCACTGGTGCATCACTAAATCCTATGGAAGAGTGCAAAGATCATGGTATGTAGTGAGTTGCAAGGAGGATGGTCGAGAACCATCACAAATGTTGGGATGGCACTACCCAACGCAGAACCCAATCAGGCCATCCCTAACTTCTCCCAGGAGGAGGCCCTTAGCTGGTTCTGATAGGTTGGTTTCCTATGTAGGCTATTGGTTTTTTGCGTGGGGTTTCCCTATTGTAAGGAATGTATCCTTAATGGTAGGCATAGCTGGTGTGTGTTGGCAATGGGCCAGCATCCCTCATGGAGATTCGCGACATGATTTAACAACCTCCTGTGGATTCTATAAGCCTAGTGGTTGTATCAGGCATTGATAGGTCAATCTTTTGGTGCAATGACAACCATAGCTTGTAACAAGTGGTATCAGAGCTTGGTCACATGTTCAAATCATGTAGGCCATGGCGAGTGACGCTAGGAGGGCAATTGTTGGTAGTGGGCCAGTGTCCCTCACCAAGATTCGCAACTTGGTTTAACAACCTTCTATGGATTATATAAGTCTAGTGGCTATATCAGGCATTGACAGGTCAATCTTTTGGTGCAACAACAACCCTAGCTTGTAACAGTGTGGTTTTTGTCTCAAGTTTCATTTTTTTATTGTAGGGGCGAGACCCCATTTAGTCTTTAAATTGTGGAACATTGTAGAGAAGCTGAAGGCATGTATTATTTCCTTTCAAGCAATATAAAACTTAAACCTGTTACTGATCAAAAAAAAGAAAGCCTTAATTGAGATTCAATAGCAGATTCTGACAAAGTTGTATAACAAATTAGATACTAGGAGATTGTCAACTATTGAGGAAGATAAACATATAAATATTTAGGAATTGTTGACCAATTGTGGTG
Organism: Cryptomeria japonica; assembly: GCF_030272615.1. Taxonomy (NCBI): domain Eukaryota; kingdom Viridiplantae; phylum Streptophyta; class Pinopsida; order Cupressales; family Cupressaceae; genus Cryptomeria; species Cryptomeria japonica. The sequence continues at coordinate 72,537,904 of NC_081408.1, read as the reverse complement.
CAATAACTAGAGAGGAGATGCAGTAGTGTCTTGAATTTTCAAATAAAACAATTATCCAGAGTAGACATGGGCATGTGAGTCTTATGGTGGGTAGAATAAATGAAATAGTTAAAGAAACTAATGAAGCATGGGTAAAATTCTTTTTTGATAAACCTGATTTCTTTACATCACCGAAAGTCCCTCCTAAGTCTGACATTCTAGACATCCCAGTTGATGCTAGGGGAAAGGCATATTAGGTGAAGATCCACCAGTTTTGGATAAGAAAATAACTGAGGATATTCCTCCGGTAGTTATAGATGTATATGATATAAAAGAAAATAATCTGATAGACAATATTGAGGATAATTCTATTCTGATTATTGATGTAGTGGAAGAAGATATAACTGCACCAAGTGGTGAAACCACTAGTGCTAAGGAGAAGGCATAGGATAAAGAGGATCAGAAGGTAGATGAGAAGTAGAAATGACAATAACAGATTGAAGTCAGGGTACCAACACCCACACCAGTTTTTGGTCCCTCATTGTTGGCACTTGATACATCTGGTCAAGTAGATTTTAGGCATTTTGGAGAGAAGAACATAGAGTGGTTGAGAAGTTTTGAGTTAATGTTCGCTACAACTCGGAACTTAATGAAGGAAGGATATAAGGACAACCAGGTGATTGAGCAAGCCATTCCAGTCCTAGAGCATCTTGCACTTGAACACAAGGTTAATCAGGCAGCTAGTCACTTCGGTAAGCTTAAAGGTTTGACTAAGCACATTGCAAAAGAGTACAAAACTCTTCAACAAGTGTCAAACTAGCATTTGGTGGAAAGATACAATGCAGATAGGAAGGTCACTTGTGATAATATGATCACATCAAATAAAGCTAATCTGATAGAAGACATAACAAGGATTGATGAAGCACTTCACCAATGTAGTCGTATATATCGGTCATGCACCAACACAACAAAACTAACAGCAGACCTAGACAATAAAATTAAGGAGGATAAGGACAAGATAGAACAACTTGTAGTCGGTTTTGATGGTACTGAGTCATTGACCAACACTATTGATGGTCAAATTTTTCTTTTAGAGTCCTAAATTCCAACCTTGGAGAAGGATAAGGACAAGTTAATCTGACAGGCCAGAGAAATGAGAGGCTTAGTAAGTCCCCAGCTTAATACTTTATTACTTCATAAGTGGGAATGTATGGAATAGATGAATATGCCCACACCGGAAACATTAACAGAAGAATAATTGCACACTTACATTTTGAATGGGTTTGTAGCAATTTTGGGAACTTTAAAATCTGGTTGGGACACTTATTTGGCATTTTTAAAGGGTTCTTACCTGGATATATTCAACTACATCTAGATCCAGTAAACACAATTTTGATTCTTTCATTTATTTTCCCTGGCTTTGGCATTGTTGTCAAAGGGGGAGAAGTTAGATGTGAAAAATGTTAAGGGACATAAGAAGTAATGTATAGCTTAGGGGGAGCATCTTTCTGAGATTAGTTTTGAGAAGTTTGTGGACAAGAACTAGAACATCACTTCATTGATCCATTTTTCACATGAGTGTTGCCATAAATGCCAAAGGGGGAGATTTTTGCCAATTGATACTCATCCGGGCTTATGGTGTTGGCATTCATGGCAACAAACATCATTTTGGGTTGGATACTTATCTAGTATTCAAGGTTTAACATCTGGAATTCGAGGAAACTAGCAAGCAAGGGAAATCGGCTTACTAGGAACCAGTATTTGGAGGCCGACATAGAACATTGATCAGACAAAGGTTTTACCAACAATGGTCATGAAGATTAATATTTATATTTTTGTCTAGGCCGACATGTATTTATCTTTTGTAATATGATTGTAAGCCGACATAAGGCATTCATGTTAATTTATGTAAAGGGTATATAAGTCAGTCTGACTAGGTCATTTTGAAATATAGAAGCGATAGGCTATGTTATATTATGCGAGCTAGATCTTGATTGACAGAATACAAATGTAATGATCCATTGTCAATCTTGGTTATTTGTTGAAAGGATTGGAAAGTGAACAAGGTTACCGGTAAGGAAGGAGACAGTGATAACCTATACAGTCTGTGCTTAAACTGAAACTCATCCAACATATCTGATGCACACTCAGACTTCAAAATTTTATTTGTAATTCAATACTTTAAATCTATAGTCAGTAAGGCTCCTTTGTGATGAGCAGTGTACTCTAGGCAGTGTGCCTTACTGCATGTGCAGGCCCCCATTTTATTTAATATTTATTCAACTGGCCAGTGGATAGATATTGTGGGTCACCAATCCCACTGTGGTTTTTCCTCTTTGATATTTTCCATGTATAAATATGAGGTGTTATGGTGTTGATCCTTGTGGTTGCTTTGTTCTTCATTATATTTTGTTTATATGCATACCATTTGTTAATTGGTAAAGTATCTAAAGTAATTAATTTTTACTTAATCGGCAGAACACTGATTCACCCCTCTCAATGTTACTGGATTCCAATAGTAAATCCTTGTACATTTGAGGTGAGTGACTTAGTTCTTAGATAAAATTCTAAAATTCAAAAAGATCGAGAAAAGAATGGAAAATTTGAGCCCAATTGGCTTGGTCCTTACATTCATCACAACAGTCAATGGATCAGGTGCATATCATATTTCCACGCTAGATGGATAACCTTTAGAAGATCCTATCAACAACATGCACCTTCATAGGTTTTACATGTAGCTTTTCAAAATATCCTAATCCAAAAATACAAAAAATATCAAAAATACAAAAAAAATCAAAATTACAAAAAATTAAAAAAATAGAAAAATTGTTACTTGGTGAAAACCTAGCAAACAGGCTCCTTGTGACACCAAAAAAATGGAAAAATTGAAAAAAGTAAAGAGAAATAAATTTGTCCAATGGTGAAAACCACTTTGGTGGAGCCCTGGACAAGTACCATGGTGAAAAATGAGTTATCGATGCCATGTGTAGAGACATTGCTCCTCTCTCCTTCAGGATTCAATCTCATCCTTTCACATTGCACACACTCACAACCTAGGCCTCCATAATAAATTTACCCATTCTCATCATGAATTTTTATTTATCTACCTATGATTTGTTAGACATTCATAATAATCCTCCTTTTCCCCCTTTCCTTCCATAATAAATTAGGTCCAATCTATAACTGGGGCAAAATCCTAAATCTAGTGATGGAAGTGGTATCCTAAGCATCGCATGTTTTGAGGAGTGTCATCTTTTTCTTCCTCCTTTTCATGCACAATCCACAATAAAATATCCCTTTCATCTCCAATCCACAATAAATTTCCAATCTTCTTCACAATAAAGTATTAGTTTCATGGATTCAGTCACTTTCAAATGAGAAACAAGTAGTAGTGGGCTTTCAACAAATCAAATCTTTCAGCAGATTTTGGCAGCAACATGGTTTTTTAGCATTATATGTCCTTTATCAAGATAACAACATTGTGACCAAATCAAACATGTTAACATGTGTGGCAAGAAACACAAATAACTTGAAGATTTAATTGTGTGTTGGTGTCAAGTCTTGGTTTTCTTTTGATTTCATCTTTTAAGGTGACATGTCTTTTAGCTTTTCCAGGATGTCTTTGACTAGAGATTATATCTCCAAGATTTCTTTGACTAAAAAGACAAGGATGGGGTATGTTCACCTATTCTTTTGTTGTCTGTGGATTTTCTCTTATTAATGCTATGCCCTATCCAAGGATATCAGGAGATTGTGAGTCTAGTGTGAACTACGTCATTCCTTGTTTGCAACTATCTTATCTCCATGCCAACGGGTACAATGACTTTTTGGATCAAACCTATATCTCGATTGTCATAACCTATTTGTCATAATAAAGCTCAGTGATGCTAAAGCACAAGAAGCTCTTTCACTTTCATATCTTCTATCTTCCATCCCCCTTTCATGATTGACCTTCATCATGCTTCCCGAGTCTGTGTAGCCTGCTATCACATGATTGAGTAAAATGACACACCAAAAAATATTTGTATTTCATTCACCTACATCACCACATATTAGTAATTTTCATTATATGCATACATATAGATATCATAATCACATCACATCCTGCACACACCACTGATTAGCATATCATATATATACATTTGCATTCTCATCATGTAAATAATCATAACATGTCAATTATCATACATCCATCCACATATAGTACATCCACATTTGCATAAGCATCATGAAAAATAGAAAAGAACAAAACCATATTTCATATCATCATGTACATATTTTGCATCCATATCATAAGAATCATAAGAATCATAGAATCATTATAAGAACATGCATACATAAACTGCATCAGCATATAGAACATCACATAGGAACACATGCATATAGCCACTGCAAGGATGGATCACCTCATATATATATATATATATATATATATATATATATATATATATATATATATATATATATATAGATATATATATATATATATATATATATATATATATATTAAGTGTCATGATACAATGATGTCAAAATCTTATATGGCTATTAAATCATCCAAAGGTGTCTAGACATCATCATATAAAATATTGATACAAAAACTGGATCTAAGAGAGCTATGATGAACTCCCTCCCTCGAAGCGAATTGGCCTCAAAGGAATCTGAGTTCTCAAAGTTCCTACTCTAGGATCACCTCATCTGTCTCCTCCTCCTGATGGTGCGGGTGGACCCATAAACCTGCCACTGGATGTCTATCATCTGTCTCTCCCCCCTATGGTAGTCGTCCTAGAAGCTCTCCTAAAGCTCCTAGCCCTTAGCTTTGGAGGAACAACTACATAGTACAAGTCTCTCCAATAAGCTATCTGCTCTCTTTCCCATAGGACATATGCATATACAACCCCTTACCTCAGTGCCTCCTTAGCCTCAGTGTACCTCTAGATGGCTTGATCCCTCTCCCTCTACATCTCTACTAATTGTCACCTCAATCGAGTCATGTCTCTCTCGAGATCCTTGATCTCATCAGCCTGTCCCACTGCAATCTCTCGCAACACTAGTAACTCATCCTCCTCCTCATCCCCACCCTGAGCACCCTCCTCCCGCCTATCTTGTCCCTATGCATCTCTCCTTGGTACCTATCCCTATACCTATCCACCAACTATAATACCTATCCTCATCTACCCCTTGGTGGTCTCGGTGGCCTCCCTCCTTGTGGATCATGTCTCTCCTCATCCCTCTCTCCATCATCCCTCTATCCACCCTTGCCCCTGACCACCCTCCTTGCTTCTCCTCTCCTTCGCCTCCTCCATCTCCCTCCATCCCTATCCTCATCATCCTCATCATCATCATCCTCTTCTACCATGGGCTCATCTAGATCTATCAACCTTGATACTAGATATGCTACAAAATAGGCGTCATACTTCACATCCCTTAGTAGATCCCATGACATTTGAATCATCTACTCAAACTATGTAACTGCAGCATCATAGGACAAAATCAGCCCCTAGTGATCCTTCTCTTGTACTGTTCATGCTAACCCTCTTGATCCCTAAGGTATCCTCTGTTGCCATCCAAACTACCCACATATCCTATCAGTGAGATGCTTATCCAGTATATAGGGCATCCGCCTAATCAAATACCTACTCTTGAAAAAAATATGGAAGCTCTATAGCATCCTCCTCCCAATCCTCATAGTCAAGATAGGGTCTCCATATGACACTATCTATGTCATCTATAACCCATCTCCAATAGTCCACTTTCCCAATCTGTGGTTGGGAAGTAATCATACTATACAAGTGTGTGTAGGATAGTCCATGCCCTCTCTCTCTGAAGTGAACTAGTCTAGTCACTGCAATGTGCTCATATGACCACACCTATAATAACCTCACCTCATACCCTAACTTGCAACCACCAAGATACACAAACTAGTGCATCTCATGATATAAATATCCTAATACACATGGACCCCATGCATACCTCATGTGTTGTGTCACCAATGTCTCTAGAGTCCTCCCCTAGCCAATATTCATACCTCATGTCACCCTCTCTGGACAAAGGTAATCACTAATCACTCCTCAAACTACTTTCAATAGTCTATGGCTAGTAGCTAGCATAACATCCTAGCTAACTTGACTCAATCTCATCTCTAGCTCTAGGTCACAAAAGACTCATCTCAGTGCATCCCTGTCTCCCTCTCTATCATACAGCATCAGCTTGATGTGGATCTGTATCCTCAGAATCCTATAAACATCCTCTAAAGTGATTGACATCTTGCTAGTTGGCAAATGAAATGAACAAGTCTCAGAGTGCCATCTCTCTACTAGAGAAGTCAATAATCCTTTGTTCGCCCAAAATCTCAGGCAAATACATAATGTCTCTCAATCTCATGCCCTCGATAGCTACCCGCTCCTCAAAGGTCAAATTTGTTTGTAACCTTTGTGTCATAGGGGATCTCTTCTTTGACTCTATCTGGGGCAATTACTCTTGCGTCCAATCAAACCAATCATGTAAATTGTAGTGGTACTCATGTCTATCACATAGTGCTACTTCTATCCCAGTGCTTATGTTTATCACATGGCGCTGCATCCTAGTGTATATGTTCATCATGTTGCACTTGATCCTATTTAGAGGCCTTTTTTGAGTGTATCCTCTCAGTAGCTTGTCCAATTGATAGCATATGTTCATCACAAAACTATCAATTTTGGCCTTTTAAGACATAGACACAATTTTGTTGATTCCTCTTGAGTCAGTCTTTTTCTTGCGTGACCTTGTCCCCCTATCTTGTCAGTCCTTTCTAGCATTTTTTTCTTATCAAGAGATTGTCTGTGATCTTTTCAAACATTTTCATCCAATCTCTTGAGGGGGCATATCATTCCCATCATGGGGCAACGTTGTATCAGTTTATCTTATCTTCTTTGAGCCAACGTGACAAGTTGCATTGTCTCAAAGACGGGCAAAATGTAGAAAATTGTCCTCTTTAATTAAATAAATATTTTTATTTATTTAATTATTTTATCCTAAGTCTTATATTAATTAAATTAATCTTTATTTATTTCATTAATTCATTAATCCTCTTCTAAGCCTTTCCTCATTTAAATAAATACTTTTATTTATTTAAATTGTCCTTTTTCCTAAATTAAATAAATATTTTATTTATTTAATTGATCCCACTTCTTCTATTAATTAAAATTAATTCATTAGCCTTTTCTACCCATGACAGAGGTCATTCATCTCTCAATTCTTCTCTTACCTACCCCCTTTATCATTTAATTATTTTCTCTACCTACCATTTAATCCTAGCCAGCCATTTATCTTTACACCTCTTACTCTTATCCCTCTATTTCCTAAAGTGTCTTCTATATACACTCCTTCATTATTAACCCTAATCATTAAATCAATCTTGTGCAATCACACTATCAACCACAATCCCTTCTTTGTTGAGCTCTTGTGCACACATAAAATCTAAGAGCAAATATATCAAACAAGAGCAATGGAGATAGGATGGAATAGAGATTGAAACCCTACTTGACATGTGAATGGTATATATTGGTTTATTTTATTTATTTGCATGGTCCTAGGTATCTTAATTTGTGTATGGTGGATCATTTTTATTGTTAGGCTAGGGTTTTGTGGTTGGATCTTTGTTAGTCTTTTAATATTATTGTTTTCACTATCCATTTTCACCATATACAATAGTTATACTATATAGTTGCGAATCAAGTTGTATATCTTCATATATTTTTATTTATTTATTTTTCTAGTAATTTTCGAAGAATGACATTATGATTTCTCTATGTATGTCATGTTGGAATTGTAATTCTTGTTGATTTAGATTCATGCTTTCAAAGATTGTATTGGTTTCTATTGAACTTTCTGTAGAGCATAGTCTAGGAGTCTTGTTTGTATTGGCTGAGTTGGACTTTTTGAGTATTGTTGTGAGTAGTGTTCATAATCTAATGGTGAAATCTCCTATATTTTGAGTTTCATTTTGTTATTGATATGTTCTTTGAGTTATATTGACATTGTGTCCATTTCTAGGTCGATTCGAAGCCATGTATGAGTCTTGGTTGATTTCTAGATGAATCGAAATTGTCTAAGTTCCATTTTTTTCTGCGATTTTAGTCTCTGCCTTGGATGCTCCATAGAATGCCTTGGATGCATTAAACTGTCTCATGGATGCGCTAAACTACTTTATCTAATGTTTTTTGACCATATTATCTTTTGGGGTCAGATTTTTGAATTGTGTCTTTGTACCAGAGGCTTCTGATGATGTTCTTGAGATTTCAAGATTCATGTATTGTTAATCTACTCATTATTTTCTTATGAGTTTAGCTCTAACAAAAGGAATTTGTGTCTTGCCATCGAGATTTTATGTTTTGTTTTCTCCAGAAAGATGAGTATTCCTTGTTATGGAGGATATATATTATTTTCTAAAGAGAGGACCAGTGCCTCGTTGTAGAGGATCATGTGTTTTGGTTGTGCAAGAGGATTTATAACCTGCCTTGTTTATATGTGTATTTAGTTTCATGGGGCTCTTGAATTATATGTTGGCTTTTGTCTCTTGTTATGTTTTAGATTTATGAATGTACATGATTGATGTTATTGGTGGATTTGTTTCATATGAGCCTCCTTGTTCTTATTGTGGTTTATTTTACCTTAAGGTCTTGGCTCATGATTACAGAGAGTGGGATTCCACGTGATGGTCGAGTTCAAGAGAGACTAGGTTGTCAAGAGGTTCCTTGTGAGGGTGCTTAAAGTCTAGATCACCAAGAACATGTTGGGGGTTTTCTTATTGTAATTCAATGATAACCATAATAATTAATTTATGAGATGGGTAATTATGACTCACCTAATAAAATAATAATTAGTTTTGTTCCCCACCTCATGGCCCTTGAGTGGATACTTGAGATGAGCTTAGGAAAACCGTGGAGATGGCAAGCCAAACTCTCTTGATTCTCTCATAGGTTGAGCTAGATCCACATGTCTATCAAGGTGTGGCCTTGCCCCTTCTATGTGAGGATAGCATGTGATGACACTCTTTCCCCACATGTGTCCATGATCCTTATGCCTTGATTGTTGGTACATCTCTAGGAGTTTATTGGATTTTGATTTAGCCTTGTGATGTGATTTAGTGTATTTTTATGTGGTTGTCTTTCTATGATTGTGAGTTCTTGTCATTTGGTTGTTAGGTGTTAGCCTAGGTCTAGAGTGTTAGTTGGAACCTTGTGTCATATCCTAGCATGGGGGGTGACTCCTTATTGGTTCCACATGGTCGGGTGATTTGATGCCTTCTTCCATGGGATATTCTTTATTGGTTTCTAGCATGTGTGGGTGTGGATTCATATCTCTTATTCATATGGATGGATTCTTGGAGCTTATTTTATGTATTTGAGATTGTAATCAAGTATTTTTTATCATGAGAAAGATGTAAATTATAAAAGAAGCTATACATCTCGTATCTTGAGATCATATGTAATAGGTCCTGTAGTGGGTTGATATCATGGTGTATTGTAATGGAGTATGCTATTGTAATCATTGTAGAAGCCCTTGTAGTAATTGGATATTCATATACATAATTAGAAATTGGAAAGCTTAATGGAAGGATTATTACTATTGGAATTATCTTATGGAATATTATGGGAATGGTAAATGTTCATGTATGCATTAGAGTGAATGTTCCTACTAGAACTAATGTTATTCTTAATCAATGGTTATCTCTTGAAAATAAATATTTATAAGTAGCTTGTAGGTATGCATGATTATCCCTAAAGGAAATGAACTAGATTTTCATTAGGTGATACCTTATGTGGAAAGATGATATTATCATGTTAGATGGTTTCAAAGGGAATTAGGAACATTTGATTGGTGCCTTAAAATTAATCCAGGATTTAATGGGGATATGTAGGATTTGCGTTAGATAGTTCATAATTATCATGTTAGGAAGGAATTAATTGATTAGGAACTAAATGTAACATTGGATGTTAAAGGTATCGTGATTATGGATGTGCTTACGTGTTATTGTTAATTAAGTAATGGCATTGAGATACCCTAGGGATGGATAGTTGTTGTATTGTTATTCCACTTTTGTATTATGTTGTTAAGAATATGATTATGTTTAAGTTGTTTATGCATTCATGTAATGTTATTATTAATGCATATGAGTAATTTTAGCATAATATGTTGCATTAGCAGATATATTTAAAAAAATCTCTATTTGTTATTTAGATTAGTTATTTTCTCCAGGGTATTTTGGTGGGCATTACAAATACAGGAGTTTTTTGTCATAATACTTATTCTATCTATTATCTATTTCTTCTATATTTCATATCTTGCTTTTCAACATTTATGGACAATGCAAAGTGTTGGGCGTAATTAGGTCTTCTTCCATGTTGACCCAAATTTTTATTTTATCTATCTTCATGTGCTCTTTCGCAAATCTGAGAACTTTGGCATTATGATGAAACACCCTAATGAATAATGATGAATTACTAAGGTCCTAACCGGTACTGAGAGGGAGGGGGTGAATCAGTACACATAAAAACTTTCTCAGATACTTTGAAAAATCAAAGTAGATAACCAGTTGTCATATACTATTGTACTTAACCATAGCAATACCGGTTAAACATAAATACTTCAGACACCTAAACCGGTTAAACAAAAGTACTTCAAATAGCATTCAACAGATCTTAGATCTTGATAGCTACTTTACTAGTTTAGTCATGCATGAGTTGTATCAATGACACCACGACCTTTTAGCACTGCATGCATAATCAACTTAATCAAAAACTATGCAATCATCACATGAAAAACTCACAACCCATAACACACAAATTTTTCATGTGGAAACCCAAATGGGAAAAACCACAATGAGGATGAATACCCACAAGCTTGTTTTAGAACTCTTTTGAAGTCCGCTCTTTTAGGAGCCTAGTCCAGTTAAAGACTTTACAATAAAGGTTCTGTTAGGAACCGATCCTGTTAGAGATCACCCGATTAAGGGATGGCTATATACCTTGTTAAAAGTTGAAACCATGTTAAAGGTTACCTTGCTAGAGGATTTAAATAACTCAATGAACTTGAGCCACCTCGTTAGAGGATTTACAACAAAGCCTGTTAAAGCTACCCGATCAAGGGATTTACCTTCTATTGAAATAGTTAAGAGACAACAGGTACGACTACGTTCTGGTAACAACACTCCTTGCTAAGGTAGATCCTTTTCAGTTCCTCTCTTTTGCAATCACACTCTACAGATTCCTCACTCTAATTTGGAAAGTATCAAAACATGTAGACACACACACAACTTTTTCCAGCACAAACAATAACAAACATCATCAACCTTATAGACAACAAATAGGTTGGTAGCATAAACCCTAAACCCTAAAAAAATTAGGTTTACAATTACAAGTGGTTCAATCCTGGCTTTAGGAAGGACAAATTTCTAAGAGATTTAGGTAATCAAAATTTGGCAATGATCTAAAATAGATCTAAAGTCATTCTGCATCATCCAATCTTAACTGCAACTTGAAAATAGTAACCCATCACGCGTTCTTCACACACCGCTAAGAAAAATGCACATTCCCGAGATAGACATTCAATGCATTTTCTCTTCATGTGCAAGATCCACAAAGAGATTCTTAACATGCATATAATTGATGTGGCATCTTGATCTCATCTTTATCTCTTAACTAACTCATCACAAAATGTCATCAGTTGTACCGCACAAGTCAGAACGCCAAACTGGAAACCCTCGAGCTAAACTAAGACTACAAACTAGTAGTCAAAGTGTGAAACCCGACACCAGTTCACTCCATCTCGATTGACGATAGCCGCTTCTAGTCTTTGCACCAGTTCATACCGATTCACCTGCTTGAGCACCATATACCAGTTCACTTATTGACATCAATGACAACATACATTATCATTGCTTCATCATATGCCAACAATCTCCCCCTTTGGCATTGATGGCAATACTCAGTGTATCATTGTTCAATATCTGCACCATTCTCAATAACATATACGGGTTGACATATACTGATTCAACTTCAAAGATCACCACCACCACCTGGACTGGTTAGTATGCATTCTACCATATATCTTCTCCCTCATATATCTTCATCATCAGATATCTTCTCCCCCTTTGACAACAATGCCAAAGTGGAGGCACAAGCTTCCAAGATCCACTATGTTGCTCCCCCTATGGAGTAGCATCCTTCAACACATCAATCCTGTAAGATCTGACACAGTAGTACCTGACTGATGTGGAGCACACAACTTTTAGTTTACTTCATGAAGGGGCAGAACCCCTAATTCACCTCTCAAATACGTAAATGTAGTCTTTGTTGGTATTTTGGTATGGTTTTCTCATTGATGTCAACACCTACTAAACTCTTATCAACTCTGGCACTTTGGAGAATCAGCAACATTCACTGGCAAGCAAGTGACTCATGCAAAGTCACCGGTATCTAGTACACCAGCAAGATATAATGATCACCAGCACTTGGAATGATATGGAAAACACTTGGTAATGTCAAAGATATCATTTTGACATCTTGTCCTAGAGTTTTGTTTATTGGTATATTCATATTTGCATATTTGTTGTTACCGACAAATAGGTCCAGGGTTACACCGGCAGGTTTATCTTTTCCAGATCAGCATGGCATGCTATGGAGATGATTAATTATTGTTGTAAATGCATTAAGCTGACACATTCAATCAATTATTGCATCGAATATTATATTGTTTCTAAAATGTTTTTATTGTAATATCTTGTAGAGCCAACCTACTAAAATTGGTCTTAGGTTATGCTATAAATGTAAGATCTTATTTGTAAGATCAAGTGTGGAATGCGAAAAAGGATTGTGTGAAGGTACATGCAAGAATAAGCAAAGCTATACATGTAGACATCATTTGAAGATTGAAGGAGGGTTTTTGTGAAGACAATAAAAACTACACCAGTACTGAATCCAGCATATGAAGATGCTATTTTGTGCAGTACATTCTTATTGGATTTGACCATCCAACTGTAGTCAGTGTTACTCCCATTTTGTGATTGAGCAGTGAGCTCTAGGTGGTTGGCCTTTCTGCATGTGCAGACCCCATTCATGTACACTTACTATCTGCAGTAGTATCATCTGACTGTGGGTAAGGTTTCTCATCTTGGTTTTTCCCCTTACAGGGTTTCCACATACAAATATTAAAACTGTCTACCGGCATATTAAACTGGTTTATTGTTATTAAGCATTAAGTTGGTTGAGTTTTTTTTGTGTGAATTTATTTGACAACTGATTCAGCACCCTCCCCCTCTCAGTTGTCTCTGGGACCTAACAATTGGTATCAGAGCTTAGTCCTCTTTTGCAGAAGTTTAACAGCTTGAGGAGATCCAATGTCTACTAACTATTTCAGGAAGGACAATCCTAAACTTGATGAAACCAACTATGGCATATGGAAGATAAGAATGGAGACACATCTAAATTGCATTGGAAAAGCCATCTGGGATGTTACAAAGAATGCTTAAACTACTATTGTACAAGGTCAGCCTAGTCTAGCTAACTTGACTAAAGATGAGGAAAATGATTGCAAAGCAAGAGAAGCACTTTTGAGTGCATTATCAGATCAACAAATCATGGGACTATTAGATAGGTCTACTGCTAAAGCTATTTGGGATCATTTAGAAACACTGAATGAAGGAGGTTCTATAGTCAAAATTGCAAAACTTGAAAGCTTCCGGGTCAAGTATGAACATCTGAAAATGGAAGAGGATGAAAGGATTTCTGCTTTTATGGAAAAAGTAAATGAAATTGTTTTGGGTATGAAATGTTGTGGAGGAACCTTAAGTGAGGATGAAATTGTTTCAAAAGTTTTAAGAGGATTACCACCAACATATAAAATGAAAGTCACTACTATAAATGAGTTAAGAACAATGCCTAATACATCATTTACTAGGGATACATTAATTGGGAAACTTTCCGCTTTTGAAATTGAAGAATTTGGTCCTGTTGCTACTATAAATATAGATTTAGCCTTTAAAGCATCGACATCATCTGCTCCATCATTTGACAAATCTGATTGGAAAGCCTTTTGTGGAAGAGAACTTGAAGAAAGTAGTAAAGAAAATGAAGAACTTGAAGAACTTGAAGCACTATTTTCAAGGAAAATGCCTAAAGGTCTAGTTGGAAGTAAGTATGAATGTAAAGCACCCTTTAAATGTTTTAACTACAATAAGATTGGTCATATGGCTTCAAGATGCCCTGGTAGACATGCTAGACTAAGAGAAGAAGCTAGAAGAACATACAAGCCTAACCCTAAATATCAGAGATACACATTTAAGAAGAATAAAGACAAATCTTGTTACATTGTTGATGAAGGTGTGACCGATGATTATGATGAGGATCCAATAGACAATGGATGGGTTTTTGTTGCTATAACAGAAGATCAACCGGCACCTACTGCTCAACTAGTAGTATAGGCCCTGGCAGCTAAAGTTGTAGTAAAGGATGAATGGATAATTGATTCAGGATGCTCACATCATATGACAGGAGACAGGTAAATTCTTGAACTTTCAAGAATACAATGGAGGCTTAGTGAGATTTGGAGATGACAAAGCTTGTTCAATCAAAGGTAAGGGTACAATATCTCTTGATGGTAAGCATAACACTGACAATGTTTACTATATTGAAGGATTAAAGCATAATCTTTTGAGTGTAGGTCAATTTGTTGAGAAAGGATTTCAGTTACAATTCAAAAATGGAAAATGAAAAATCATGAATAGAACTGGTTTGGAAATTGCAACTGGTAATCAGACTAGAGGTAATATCTTTCATTTGAATAACAATGAAAAGACATGCTTAATTTCACATATAGATGAAAGTTGGTTATGGCATAAGAGACTATGTCATGTAAACTTTGATTGCATGGTAAAGATCAGTACTACTAAGGCAGTTAGAGATTTACCTAAAATTGTCAAACCTCATAATACAGTATGTAAGGAATGTCAATTTGGAAAACAAGTTACAGCTAGTTTCAAAAGTATTCCAAAAAAATCAAATAATGCTCATGATTTGATTCACACTGATTTATGTGGTCCAGCTAGAACTAAAAGCTTACAAGGTGTTAGATATTTCATGCTAATCATTGATGACTATTCTAGAATGTGTTGGGTTACTTTTCTCAGAGAAAAATCAAAAGCACTTGGAAAGTTCAAACTGTTCAAAGCAATGGTAGAAAATGAAACTGGTAAGAAAATCAAATGTTTAAGATCAAATCAAGGAGGTGAATTTACATCTAAGGAATTTAATACATTCTGTGAAGTGAATGGAATCAGAAGACAGCTATCAGCACCTCAAACACCACAATAGAATGGAGTTGTTGAAAGGAAAAACATAACTATCTTCGATGCAGCAATAAGTATGTTATCAGAAGCAAACCTACCTCATGTATATTGGAGAGAAGCAGTCAGTACAGTGGTCTATACACTTAACAAAGTTCACATCAAAGGTGAAACTGGTAAGACCCCTCATGAACTATGGTTTGGTAATACTCCTACTCTTAAGTATTTCATAATTTTTGGAAACAAATGTTATATTAGAAGAGATGAGTATATTGGCAAATTTGATCATAGAAGTGATGAAGGAATATTTCTTGGTTATTCATCTAAGAGCAAGGCATATAGATGTTTTAACAAAAGATTGCAAAAAATTGTTGAAAGTACAAATGTAAAAATTGATGAACAATTCAAAGGAACTTCAAGTTATATAGAGTCTGAACCGGCAATAGAAATTTTGACAAATGAACCTACTCTAAATCCACGGGTATAGAATGAAGATCCAGTTACCCCGGTATCATCTGAGGATTCCACAGTAATTGAGGAACAACAGCAAACAAAGACACCCCAATATGTAAGACTGAATCATTCTCGGGATGAGATAATTGGAAATAAGTTTAAAGGAGTTATGACAAGAGGAAGATTGGAAAATGAAGAGTTATGTCTTATTTCAAAAATTGAACCATCATCTCTTAATGAGGCATGTGAAGATAAATTTTGGATTAAAGCTATGGAAGAAGAATTAGAACAAATTGAGAAAAATAACACTTGGACATGTAATTGGAACCAAATGGGTATTTAGAAACAAACTTAATGAAGATGGTAAGGTTGTCAGAAATAAAGCAAGACTAGTGTGTAAGGGATATTCTCAGAAGGAAGGAGTTGATTACAATGAAACCTTTGCACTGGTAGCTAGAATTGAGGCAGCCAGATTATTTTTGGCTTTCGCAACACACAAGAACTACAAAGTTTATCAAATGGATATTAAATGTGCATTTTTAAATGGAGATCTTGAAGAGGAAGTATACATTGAACAACCTGATGGATTTTCTTTAATAGACAATTTATATTATAAAGAAACTAATGATGACATCTTGATTATAGAAGTATTTGTTGATGATATAATCTTTGGAGGAGAAGATGGATTATGTAAAGAATTCTCTATTAAAATGTAGCAAGAATTTGAAATGTCTATGATTGGAGAAATAAAATTCTTTTTAGGATTGTAGATCTCACAAACTGATAAAGGTATATTCTTGAGTCAATCCAAATACTTAAAAGAGTTACTAAAGAAATTTGGGATGGAGAACTCTAAACCGGTAAGCACACCTTTGACAACAAATGACAAATTATCACAAAGGGATGAATCTACACCTATTAATCCAACTAGATACAAATCTATGATAGGAGGTTTACTGTATTTGACACTAAATAGACCTGATATTATGAATGCAGTATGTATTGTTTCAAGATTTCAAAGTAATCCTAGAGAAAATCATGAATCAATAGTAAAAAGGATTTTTCGGTACTTACAAGGCACTATAAATCTTGGATTGTGGTACCCCAGAGATGAAAACTTTGAATTATGTGCATACATAGATGCAAATTGGGCAAGAGATGTGGATGATAGAAAAAGCACCACCGGTGGAGTATTCTTTCTTGGAAATAAACTAGTTTCTCGGTTGAGTAAGAAACAAAGTTGTACATCTTTATCAATAGCAGAATTAGAATATGTTGCAGCAGCAACTAACTATACACAGCTACTATGGCTTAAGAAAATGTTAAAAGACATAAAGGTAAAATGCAAGGAACCTATTACTATCTATTGTGATAACACTGCACCAATTGATATATCTAAGAATATGGTATTACATTCTAAAACCAAACATGTTTCTATCAAACTAAATTTTCTAAGGGAAAATGTTGAAGCAAAGGAGATAAAACTAGTTTATGTGAATACTAAAGAGTAGATTGCAGATATTTTTACTAAACCTTTGCCTAAGGAGACTTTGGAATATCTCAGAGATCAGCTTGGAGTCATACCACCATGGGTAGAGACTTAGACAGTTGAAGATTGTCATCAACCGACAAAATTAATAGAGAAATCTTTTATTTTGATCTTTCATGGGAAGCTACTTCTCAGGGGGAGTAGTTGGTATATTGAATTGATTGGTATTTTGTATATGAACTTGGTTTTTATTATAAATTTGGCATTTGATGTCAAAGGGGGAGAGCTTAATATGGAAAAACCTTGAAAAACACAAGGAAAACACATGTTGCTACCAGGGGGAGAGATTGTTGTTTAGGAGATATTATTACTCTCTGTATCTGTATTTTGATTTTTGGTTATGATCTTTTTGGAGATATGGTTGTTTTTGGCACTTGGTATTTCTGTTTTGGCACTTTGATGGTTTTTCCATCTTGTGTTGCCATCAATGCAAAAGGGGGAGATTGTTGGTATTTTGGTATGGTTTTTTCATTGATGTCACCTACTAAACTCTTATCAACTCTGGCACTTTGGAGAACCAACAACATTCACCGGTAAGCAAGTGACTCATGCACAGTCACCGGTATCTAGTACACTGGAAAGATATAATGATCACCGACACTTGGAATGATATGGAAAACACTTGGTAATGTCGAAGATATCATTTGGACATCTTGTCCTGGAGTTTTGTTTATTGGTATATTCATATTTGCATATTTGTTGTTACCGGAAAATAGGTCCAGGGTTACACCGGCAGGTTTATCTTTTCCAAATCAGTATGGCATGCTATGGAGATGATTAATTATTGTTGTAAATGCATTAAGCTGACACGTTCAATCAATTATTGCATCAGATATTATATTGTTTGTAAAATGTTTTTATTGTAATATCTTGTAGAGCCGACCTACTAAAATTGGTCTTAGGTTATAGTATAAATGTAAGATCTTATTTGTAAGATCAAGTGTGGAATGCAAAAAAGGATTGTGTGAAGGTATATGCGAGAATAAGCAGAGCTATACACGCAGCCATCATTTGAAGATTGAAGGAGGGTTTTTGTGAAGACAATCAGAACTACAGCGATACTGAATCCAGCATATGAAGATGCTATTTTGTGCAGTACATTCTTATTAGATTTAACCATCCAACTATAGTTAGTGTAACTCCCATTTTGTGATTGAGCAGTGAGCTCTAGGCGGTTGGCCTTTCCGCACGTGCAAACCCCATTCATGTACACTTACTATCTACAGTAGTATCATCTAATTGTGGGTAAGGTTTCCCATCGTGGTTTTTTCCCTTACAGGGTTTCCACATAAAAAAATTGGTGTTATGTGTTGTGGATGACTTTGTGTTTATGTTTCATGCACTAATCCTTACCGTATAGCAATTAACTATTAAAACTATCTACCGACATATTGAGCTGGTTTACCGGTATTAAGCATTAAGTTGGTTGAGTTGTTTTTGTTTGAATTTATTTGACAACTGATTCACCCCCCCCCCCCTCTCAGTTGTCTCCAGGACCTAACAGACTTTGGTAAGGGCTTAGTGAATATGTCTGCTAGCTACTCCTTACTGGAAACATGTTATAATAAAACCTCCTTATTTGAAACCTTTTCTCTCAAGAAATTATACTTGATCTCAATATGCTTGGTCCTAGCATGCAATACCATATTTTTGGAGATATTGATTGCACTAGTATTATCACAAAAAATACTCATCGGTTCAAATATAGTCACTTTGAAGCCATCTAGCACATGCTTCATCCAGATTGCCTGAGTACAGTTCATGAATGCTGCCACATACTCTGCTTTAGATATAGACTAGGAAATACAGCTCTACTTCTTTCTCGTCCATGAGACTAGTCTTCCACCAAGGAAGAATGCTCCACCAGTTGTTCTCTTTTGGCCATCCACATTACCTACCCAATCTACATCAGTAAACACTTTGAGATTCTCTTTACCACCACCAAGTGGGATTCTCTTGGACTCTTTTGAAAATGGGCCACTATGCTGACTACATGAGCAACATCTGATCTATTGTGCACCACATAGTGCAACTTATCGATCATTGACCGGTACTCCTTCTCATCCACCAATGCTATATCATCCTCATTTTTTAGTTTATAGTCAGTCACCATTGGCGTTCCAACCAGTTTGCTCTCCTCCATGCTAAAGGTCTTCAATACCTATTTGATATACTTGGACTGGGTAATGAAGATACCTTCTTTCATCTATTGAATCTGTAGACCAATGAAAAAATTTATCTCTCTAATCAGAGACATTTCAAACTCCTTTTTCATCACATCTACAAATGCATGACTCATATCATCATTTCCACCAAAGATTATATCATATACAAATACTTCACATACCAGAATCTGGTCACCTTCAGATTTCAGGTAGATGTTGTTGTCCTCACTTGTTCTTTGAAATCCTATCTTCACAAGATGAGAGTGTAACCATTCATAACATGCCCTTGGTGCTTGTTTCAATTGATACAGGACCTCGTGTAATCTACACACCATGTCACTATCCTCTGACAAAGCAAACCCATCTAGTTGCTCAATATACACTTCTTCTAGGATTCCATTCAAGATTGCAGACTTCACATCCATCTGGTATACCTTGAATCCCTTGAATGCTCCAAATGCAAGTAGCATTTGGACACCTTCTAGTCTAGCCTCTAGGGCAAAGGTTTTTCCATAGTCTTCTCCTTCTTCCTGAGCATATTCCTTGCATACAAGTCTTGCCTTGTTCCTTACCACTGTGCCTTCTTTATTCAGCTTAATCCTGAAGACCCATTTGGTACCTATGACATTCTTGTGTTCTAGTATAGGTACCAAGGACCATGTTGCATTTGTCTCTATCTAGTATAACTGCTCTTTAGTTTCCTTTATCCAACCTTCATCGATAAGGCCTCTCTAGACGTCTTAGGCTCAAATTCTGAAATCATGCAAGAATTTTCTTTCACCTTTCTTCCTATAAGTATTCCTACATCTTTGTCTCCTATGATTTTCTTTGGGTCATGATGTAGTCTTACATACCTAGGAATGATCGTAGTTGGTTCATCTTTCTTTTCCTCTTATTTTTCTGCTTCATCTTCTTCTTCACCTACTAAAGCTTCTACCGGTACAGAAACACTGAGGTATTTGCAGTGTTTGTCACTTGTTTCTTTCTTAACCAGTTCCTAGAAGGCTAAACCTAGTTCATCTTCTGTTTGATTGCCATCAGTTTCCTCAGGCTTCTCAGGGGATTCATCAACCCTGACATTGATACTCTCAACAATCTTCTGAGTCCTCCTGTTGTAGCACTTGAGAGCTTTGCTTTTAGTGGAATATCCCAAAAATATTCCTTCATCACACTTAGCATCAAACTTACTCAGGTGCTCACCTCTCCTGATATAGCATTTACTCCCAAACACTTTTGAAATAGCTCAAATTGGGAGTTCTCTCATTCCAGTACTCAGGGGGTTTAGTCTTTACCTTTCTTAATAAGTACTTAGTTCATGGTATAGACTATGGTGCTCATCGATTCTCTCCAAAATGTGTGAGCTACATTTCCTTGGATCAACATGGTTCTTGCTACTACAACCATAGTCCTGTTGTTTCTTTCTGCTATGTTGTTCTGTTGTGATGTCCTTGGGGAAGATAGTTGCCTATTAATACCATTCTCTTGGCAGTACTTATTTAATTTATCAAAAGTGAATTCACCTCCCTCATCGGTTCTTAGGCATTTTATCCTTCTGCTACTCTCCTTCTCCACTAATGCTCTAAAGGCTTCGAACTTTCCAAATGCCTCAGACTTGTCTTTCAAGAATGTGACCCACATCATTCTTGAGAAATCATCGGTAAGAATCATGAAGTACCGATCTCCCTAAATACTTCTAGTTTTCATCAGACCACACAGATCAGTGTGCACTAGATCAAGTAAGTTCTCTGCTAAAAAAGACTTACCTTTGAATGTTGAGGAAGACATCTTCCCAAGTTGATATTCTCTGCATAAAGCATTCTCCGATTTGTTCAGCAAAGACAATCCTCTTACCGCCTTGATCTTACTAGCCTTTACAATATTATCAAAGTTCATATGACAAAGTCTCCTATGCCATATCCAATTGTCATCAAATTTTTCCATCAAGCACTAACTAATCTTGGCATTCAGCTGAAATAGGTTCCCTCTAGTCTACTTATTGATGGAAATAAGTTCACCACTCTTTCCAATTGTTTTGCAGACTCTACCTTTGAACTCTAGAATGAGTTCTTTGTCGTTCAGCTGAGAAACACTCAAAAGGTTGTGCTTAAGGCCTTCCACCCAATAGAAATCATTCACACTGCTCTTTCCATTTAGTGAGATGGATCCTTTTCCTTTTACCATGAAAGGTGCATCATTGCCAAACTGGACAACACTAGTATCATATTCTTCATGAGACAAAAACTTTCTCTGGTCACCGATCATGTGGTGAGAACACCCGCTATCAATGATCCAATCGTTAGAGTTGTCAATATGTGAGACAAGATCTTTTTGGTCAGAGAACTCTTCCTTGATAGCCACAAACACTATGTCCTCATTCTCTTCATCCTTCAATTCCTCATTAGTAACACCTTCATCTACTGCAACAAGACAATTTCTCCTACCTACTCCTTTATACTTCCTAAACCTCTCGAGTTTATCCTTATTGTCATTGTTAGGACAGTTAACAGCAATATGTCCTATCTTATTGTAGGAAAAACACTTTAGAGGAAGCTTACCTCTATATTTTACGGTGCCTTTTGGAAGTCTCTTAGCAAGAAGAGCTTCAAACTCTATCAGAATCTCCTCATCCTCCATATCTCTGCTTGGTCTAGATTCATAACTGGTACTGACCTCTTTTCCTTTCCTGATCAGTGTAGAGGAAATAGATGCTCTAAAGGCTGACTTGATCTTCTAAACACTACCATCATAGCTATTCAATTCATATGCAGTCAACTTTGCAATAATAGAGTCTAAAGATACCTTGGTTTTGTCGATAGACCTTAGCTCCTGAATAGCGGCAACCCTGATTACATAGACCAGTAAAAGTGATCTTAAAACTTTACTGACAACAATGGCATCATCAATTGTTCTACCAGTGCTTTTGATCTCTCCAACCATTGTCTTGATTCTTATGCCATACTGTTGAATGGTCTCTCCTTTAACCATCCTCATATCTTCAAACTTTCCTCTAAGGATTTCTTCCTTAGCTTGCTTGACATGTTCATGACCGCCATAAATGGATTCCAATTTGTCCCACACATCTTTTGGATTGTCCTTATCTTGTACATTAATGAACTCTACATCGGACAAGCTGTTGATAAGGGCTTCCATGACTTGCCCATTTTCTTGTATCTCTCTTTTCTGATCATCAGTTAGAGTGCCAGTGGGGATTACATAGGCATTCTCAACATAGCTCCAATGTTGTGCACCCAACCTCCTAATGCATCTCTTCATCATGTCCTTCCATATTGTAAAGTTATCCCTATTGAACTTAGAACCTTCCCTCTTCATCATTAAAACGGGATCTTTTGCCTCAAGCGGTTAAGCTTATATCATCGAGCACCTGGATGAGCATTGATACCAATTGATTAATAATGATGAACTACTAAGGTCCTAACTGATACTAAGAGGGGGGGTGAATCAGTACACATAAAAACTTGCTTAGACACTTTGACAAATCAAAGTAGATAATTGGTTGTCATATACTATTGTACTTAACCATAGCAACATCAGTTAAACAGAAATACTTCAAACAGCTAAACTGATTAAACGAAAGTACTTCAAACAACATTCAACAAATCTCAAATCTTGATAGCTAATTTACCAGTTTAGTCATGCATGAGTTGTATCAATGACACCATGACCTTTTAGCATTTCATCCATAATCAACTTAATCAAAAACTACTCAATCATCACATGAAAAACTCACAACCCATAACACACAAATTTTTCATGTGGAAACCCAAATGGGAAAAACCACAGTGGGGATGAATACCCATAAGCTTGTTTGTGAGATCTTTTGAATTCCACTCTGTTAGGAGCCTAGTTCGGTTAAATACTTTACAATAAAGGTTTTGTTAGGAAACAATCCTATTAGAGATCACCCGATTAAGGGATGGCTATATACCCTATTAAAGGTTGTAACCCTATTAAAGGTTACCTCGCTAGAGGATTTAAATAGCTCAATGAACTTGAGCCACCTGGTTAGAGGATTTACAACAAAGCCTATTAAAGCTACCCAGTCAAGGGATTTGCCTTCTGTTGAAATGGTTAGAAGACAACAGGTAAGACTCCGATTTGGTAACAACACTCCTTGCTAAGGCAGATCCTTTTCATTTCCTCTCTTCTGCAATCACACTCTACAGACTCCTCACTCTAGTTTGGCAAGTATCAAAACATGTGGACACACATACAATATTTGCCAACACAAACAATGACAAACAACATCGACCTTATAGACAACAAATAGATCGGTAGCATAAACCCTAAACCCTAAACATTTTAGGTTTACAATTACAAGCGGTTCAATCCTGACCATTAAATACATTACATAGAATGAAACGATCTAAAACAGATCTCAAGTCATTCTGCATTGTCCAATCTTCACCGCAACTTGAAAATAGTAACCCATCATGCATTCTTCACAACCTGCTAAGAGAAACACACATTCCCAAGGTAGACATTCAATGCATTCTCTCTTCACGCGCAAGATCCTCAAAGAGATTCTTCACGTGCACATAGTTGATGTGGCATCTCGATCTTATCATTATCTCTTAACTAACTCATCATAGAATGTCATTAGTTACACTGCATAAGTCAGAATGCCAAACAGGAAACCCTCGAGCTGAACTGAGACTACAAACCAGTAGTCAAACTATGAACCCCGACACTGGTTCACTCCATCCTAGTTGACTATAGCCACTTCCAGTCTTCACACTGGTTCATACCAATTCACCTGCTTGAGCACCATATACCAATTCACTTATTGACATCAATGACAACATACATTAACATCGCTTCATCATATGCTAGCACACCCATCTACAGTTCTATTACATATTTTCTCTCTCTACTATGGGTTTTGATACCAAATAATCGGATCACCCCGTGTTCTTTCATTTTTGTTGACATTGTGGTTCTTATATTTCATCCACCAAAGATGGCATTCCATGGAAACATCCTATTATGTTGACGTGACACAACATCTCTTCTCCTTAGAATGTCTATGCCTTTCATGCATACCATTCTAAGGGGGGGCTATCATATCAACATTATCTATATCTTCCACTTGTTTATCTTGACATTCTTTTTATCAGGTTTGCCTTGGTGGGGGCCAAACCACTTGATTTATTTTTATTGTTTCCTTTTGTTGGGGCCAATCCACTTCTTATCAAAGCAATCCATAATTTCCCAATCGCATGACTATCTAGCATTTTTATATTTATGTCAACCAAATCTCGCCCAATCACATGACTATCTAGCATTTTTCTATTCATGCAAGCCAAATCTCGCCTGATTAATTCTCACCCTATCGTATGGCTATCTATCATAACATAACTTACTACCCATATTGGCGAAATCTTGCAAATCATTGCCCTATTGTATGGTATCTAGCATAACACAACTTACTACCTGTACTGGCACTATCTCTTTTATCATGGAAATTGCTATTCCTTGTATTTTGTAATAGAGGTTTTCCTCCATTAAGAGAGGTTTGTTTCTATTACACTATCTTATCCATTCACTATATGATCACTTTTTCACCTATCATGTGAGACTGTAACTAACGTGTTTGTCATGAAATAGCTTAGAAAAATCTAACTCTATCTCAAGTTCATCTAGTTGGGGGAAACTTCATCTAATCAAGGAATGTTGATTCCTCTTCATGAATCTTTATATCATCTCTCTACTTTATCTTTTCATTTCTCAATAAAGACATGCTCTCTAAAGTGGGG
The DNA here is from genome assembly GCF_030272615.1 of Cryptomeria japonica. Lineage (NCBI taxonomy): Eukaryota > Viridiplantae > Streptophyta > Pinopsida > Cupressales > Cupressaceae > Cryptomeria > Cryptomeria japonica. The sequence continues at coordinate 72,512,662 of NC_081408.1, read as the reverse complement.
GTAAAATGTAACGTCATAAATTGCACCCCATGAAATTCCACATCACATAAGAATCTTCACTTCAAGTTGATTGGGAACATTCATCGCTTGTTTGTTCTCTTGTCCACATGGATTGTCTTGTCAAATTAGAACTTATCTTTTATCGGGCATGCTGACTAGTTGACCTATGGACTCTAGTGTGTCACGAAGATGTTCACAAGCTATGCTAGCATCCTGCCAATCTATCAATCCGCAAGTGGTCATTTGACCATTACACCTACACCTAGAAGAGTTTGTAATGCCCTTTTCTATGGCCACTGACATCAGGATTCACTCTGGAGGCTATGTCTCATGCATTTTTGTAATTTTAAAGGATTCTTGATCATTTTGAGAAGTAACTTGAGCTCTTGGAGTCCATTATCCTTATCATACACAAATTTTCCAGCATTTGAAGACCACCATTGTTGCAACTTCTTAGAGAAATCGTCATGTCATCTTCACAAGCATTGGAGGGGAGTTCATTCACCTTTTTATTTCATTTACATATAATATATCGATAATCTCTCATTTCAACTTATCTATTGGCTTAATTATCCATTTCTTATCTTTATCATTTTATTTCCTATCATTGCTACAATCTAGGTTGTCTGTGGAGGTGGAAAAACTAAAATGGGGTTCTGACTAAGGTAGACCTCTAAACACAGCCCCTAACATTTTCTTTTCTTATTTATGTGAAGCTTTGTAATTGAGAGGGAAAATGTCTATCTTGTGGGAGGATTCAATTATGGACTGGTTGTAAGCTCCCTCCATCTTTTCTTACTTTGTTTTAGTGTTGCGCATTCTATATAACTTAGCTTAGAGCTTATTATTACATCATTTTCTTAGTAGTATAGTCATTTCTATCATTTTCGTATGGTCTCTGTACTCTGAATGTATAAGATGATGACACAACATGCTAGTGTCCCAGTTCCATGTGCTTGTCTCCAAGATAGAGACTTGCTAGGGTCATCCAAGAGCTTTAAGCACCTCACTACCAACTTTAAGATTCAGTCATTTGTCAATATTAAATTTTGCATCCTTTAATTCCTCTTTTAGCATAGTCACTTCCTTTCCAAGTTTGGTACATTCTTCAATCTTGTCATTTAGCTTTGTTTCTAGATCTTCCTTGGTCTTTCTTCCTTCATCAAGTAACTTTCTCATATAGGCAACCTTTTCTTTTACTTCATTTCATTTCTTTATAATTTAATCCAAATCCACCAAGGCATATCTCAATTCTCCTTCCATGTCAATCACAACTTTTAGGATTCCACTCATTCAGATCCATATTCTCTTCTCCAAATGTAGCATTTAAATTATGAATCTACCTCAGTGGTTAAACTGCTTCTTCAAGAGCCTTGCTCTAATACCAATTGTTGAACACTACTAGATGCTAAAAGTGGGGGTGAATCATCATAAACTCAAATTTTGATCATATTAAACCTTTACCACACCATAAATCTCATTCAACATAAGCATGAAAGTAAACAATAGAAATAATAGGGCATACAAGAAGACCAGGATTTTTTATGTTGAAAACCCAAACTAGGAAAACCACAATGAGAATCAAACTCATAATATATGTATAACCATTTACAAGATTTATTTCATAGGCCAAGGAGCTCACTACCCTATAAGAGAACTTACACAAGCAAGGCGAACTACCTTAGAGAACAAAATAATGAGGACTTGCACAACTAAATATTACTTCATCATAGAAAGATACATGAAATTAGAAATGATAACAAAAGATTGTACAAAAAGAGTATTTCATCTATTGGAATGCATACTATAGTTTGCACATCTAAAACAATCTTCAACTCTATTTTCATACACATCCAGTCCTTTGTATTGCATCACAATTGCTTCATTCAACATCTATACTCAACTCTCAATGACTGTGTTATTTATATATCAACCACAACCTCAATAATCATTCATTAGGTCAGCCTACAGAGATGTAACAAATACATGTATAACCATTGGCCTCAAAACAATCTTCAAGGAAAATCTGAAAGGTAAATAAAATATGTGAAGGATCACACATTGTCATCCCACCTTCCAAATATATCTAGGATAGCTCACATACAATCACACACTTCCACACTAATCAAAATTCCTTAGGTCGACTTCGATTACTAATAGCAATAATGACTTTCAATATGGACCACTAAATATCCTTACAAATTATCAACATGACAACATATGATTTAAAGGGGGCCAAATCAATTATCCACATCACTACACCAACTAAACAGTTGAGGAATGCAACATATTCCTCCATAAAAAAATTTTGAATTGTATTGCCAAAACTCAAACATTAGAAGGTTTTGTTGTAAGTCACCTAAAAGTTGAGATATAAAGAGTATGCATCCATGAATACTTTCTTGAAACCGCATAGCCATATGAAGTATACTTCTCATATTTTGGACCAAAAAGGCTATATGACAGATTGTTCATCAAAACAATTAGACAATATTGAAACACAACACAAGTGTGCACAAAAAACTGATAGAGCTCCAAAAATACTTCACCAGATCATTATATACTATTAAAAACATTTGTGAATACCTTCCATATATTTACACAACTCTTATACAAACTTATATCAACTACATATAACTCACCACTATTTCCAAACCTAGGGAATGGTTAAGTGTCCCTTTCGGACCAGCAAGTTTGACATTAATGACAACCAAAATTATATTTGCAACAACATGTGCTTAGATTGATTGTCTCACATTCTTATCATTTTTATATAGCAAATAATTGACTTTACATCAATGTTGAATGCTCCTAAAATATTTGACTTCACAACGCAAGAGGTATGTGTTTATTTTTATATTCTCGATATAGTTAGATAGAAGTATCTAGATAAATTTTTATTTTTAAGTTTCATTGTTAGTTAAATTATATCCTAATATGTGTCAATTTTATTTTGTTCATATTATATTCATTTACCCAATTTGATACTATCATGGAGCATCTGCCAATACTATATTCTAGGACTCATGAGCATCATAGGGGAGCATCATGTGGATCATCTTTTAGGGGAAAGACCGATACATGAGGTAATCAATATTCAATTTTATAGATTTTAATTAAAATTACATAGTGATTTTGATGTTAACTTGGATCAATTATAAATTATATAGTACATAATTAATCTAACTTGTGGTTTGTATTGCTATTGTCCAATCATCTCCAGAGGCACGAAGTACTTTGAATAGGCTCCATTTTGATGATACACCAATAGTTTAAGATTTTATAGAGATTTATATCATCACTTTGGATATATATGGAATAAGACACATTTTGTATTTAGATCTATATGTGATATGCCACATTTTATATTTACATCCATATGGCACACGCAACATTTTGTATTTAGATCTTTATATGGGATATACCACACATTGTATAAATTTTATTAACTTGGAATATATGCCATTTTGTATATATACATACACATTTATTATGCATTTTGATATTAAAAAAATTAATATTTAATCTAATTTGTTCCTTGTGTGCAAGTATTACTACTTTGAAACTTAGATTTTGAATGTATAATCAGTTTAGAATGGTTTAATTATAAATAATAGAATGTTATAGAATATTACTTATATTGCACTTCAATACAATTTATGAATTACAATTGGTAATCTATAGATATATATTCTAAGTTTTGAATTTGTTTGTGATGTAGAGCCCTTCTCACACCTAGGGATAGGTCCAAAAGGTTTGGTTTAGACCCTTAAAAGATAGCAAGGATCTTACAAAAAGGACTCCACACCTTAAAGGTTTGAACTACTCTCAACTCCTCAAGACTAGCACCTACTCAAGATGAGTAAATGGCTTCAACATCTCCAACACACCTCTCCATGACTCTTGTTCTTGGGGGCCTTGGATTTTGTCAATTCATGAAACCTAGGAACTATTCCAAACATTTGTTTTAGGCTTTGGCACCAATGCCCTATACTTCCTTTGTAAACCTACCCCCTTGGCTAGTAGCCCTTAGAGCCAAGTATTTTGCTCTTTAATCCAAAATATTGAACTCAACCTAGAAACATATTTACCATTCCAGATACCCTTTATGAAGTTACACTTATCCCCAAAAGGGATTGGCAAAATCTGAAATCTAAGGGTCTGAACCCTTTAGAAGCCTAGAGGCCTACTTAGGGCTAATAGGCTTCAAATTACAAAGAAACTCCAATTAATATTCTCTAAACCACCAAACCAACTTCATTAACATGTGGGGGATCACAAATAACCTCTAATTCTAGTGTTGCACTCCTAGAATCCACCGCTATGAGATTTTAGGGTGATTGTCCTAATTTTGTCCAAGGTAGTCACATGGAGATGCCTACCTAGGTTTTCTTCATTCTCTTCACATAAAATCCTCCCCTACAAAAACCCATGGAAATATTAAAATTAACTATCCAATATTTCATTCCACCAAAGGAAATAACTTATAGATGGGTGAGATGCAAGATATGGCCATTATTTGGCGAAACCCTAGCCAAACCCTGGTTTTCTAGGTTATAGTCATTAAATGAAGGGGTTATCACTTCTCACAGAGGATAAAGACCTAAAACAACCACCAAAATAAAGGTACCTCAATCCTCTATCTACTCCATGAACAAATTTGTCATAATCAATCCATACAATGATGTACAAACAACAACAAGATCAGGTTTTTCAGGGAAAAACTCAGTTTCTGTCTTATTATGCTTCCAAACTTCAATCACCAACAACTCTAACCTTGGGAATCATATCCACAAGGTATCAAGGCCTCCTCAAAATATTTTCCAACTGAATTTTGAAGAGTTTGGAGCCATTGAGAGGCTTACATCAATCGAAATTCAAAATGTTGCACTTTTGCTTCCAAAAGTTGCATTTTCAAATGTTGCATTTTCAAATGTTGCATTTTTTGACAAAAGTTGTCAACCAAAAAAAGTTTGGGATCCACACAACTTGGATCTACCAAGAACCACCTACACACCCTAAAATCCTTCAAAACATTAAAACAACTATCATTCTACCCCTATTTGCCAAATTGTCCAAATTGGCTTATCAGGATGCCTAATTTGGGACATTAGTTTACAAGGTGAGGTCCTTATTCAAAACATGAAAATGCATAAACCAAAGACATTTAAAGGGATCCTAATCCTCATCCTTTGATCCATGAATGGCTTGTTGATGAGGTGCCCCTACACCATGCTCCTCAGGAGAAGAGATCTCAAGCCCACTTGAGATTAGGGTTTGGAGGTCTGCACCATGGTTGGAGATTTGGTATTTTGTCATCCAAACTGCTTCAGAGTTTGGTTTACCTTGCCAAGCCACCAAATACTCTTTGTACTCCTTGTTCCTTGTTCTCTTTGTGACTCTAGTGTCCAGAACCCTACTCAATTTTGGTGGATCATGCATTGGAATATCATCATCTACTGCAACCTGCATTGGAAATATCTTGTTGAAGTCTGGTAGGGCAAGGACTAGTTGTTCTGCAACTTTCTTTTTGAAAGTCTCAAATGAGTCATCTACCTCCTTGGTCCAACTGAAATTGCACTTTTGTCCTCCTTTTATGGTGTCAAGCATTGGTGCACAAACATGACTAAATCCCCTTATAAACTTCCTATAAAAGGTTTCTAAGCCATGGAAACTTCAGACATCATTCATGGTTTTAGGTGATGGCCAAGATAGAGTAGCACTTACCTTCTCCTAGTCCATTTTCAACTCACCTTGTGAGATTACAAAGCTCAAGTAAATGATCTCCTCCTATGTGAACAAACACTTATCCAAGTTTATCATTAGATTCTCTTCATGTAACCTTTTGAGGACCATATCTACATGTTTCGGGTTCTCTTCCCTTGTGTGTCTAAAGATCAAGATAGCATCTAGATACATTATTAAAAACTTGCCTATGAATTCCACCAAGACCTTATTCATCAACCTCATAAAGGTACTAGGGGCATTGGACAACCCAAATGGCATGAATTTCCACTCATACAACCCCTCATTGGTCTTAAAATTTGTTTTCCATTCATCCCCTAGCATTATTTTGATCTGATGGTATCCACTTTTTAGATCAATTTTGGTGAAATATTTTGCACCCCCTAAGCAATCAAGTAAATCCTTTATCCTAGGGATTGGGAACCTATACCTTATGGTCATCTTGTTGATGGCCCTTGAGTCTGTGCAAATCCTCCAAGTGGATTCTTCCCCCTCTTTGTTGTCTCCCTTTTCCTCTGCTATTTTGTTTCTTCCTTCTCTTTAGCTTCTCCTCCACCTTAAGTGCCAACTGAAAACATTTTTGGACTATCTCCGGGGTGTGGAGATTCAAATCCTCTTGGATGGAAAATCTCAATCCATTGAGATTGTTGGCAAATGCACACTCCAATGAGAAATTGTAGGTGATTTAAGGTATTTTCATTGATGGAAACCTTACAATCATATGATACCGGTAGGCACAGGCACTGATAGACTCTACACCGGCATAAAGTTCACCGGCACCGAAAAGATTACCAGCACCCTGGCCGACAGGAATTTTGTTTAATCGTATTTTGTATTTAATTGTAAAATCTTTTTTAAGATGGCATGGAAAATTGTAATATGACTCATCATATAAGTATGAGATCTTGTATATCATTTAGAAAGTATGTATGGAAGGATTATTGTAGACCTAATGTGTGAATTGTAAGGCAGATTTTGGATAAGGGTTTATGATTATTACAGAGCTTAAACCGGTACTGAACCTAGCATAGTAGATGCTGATCTGAAGTAGTACATGACATTGGATTTGTATAATCCATTTTTGTAAGTTAGAGAGACTTCATTTGTAACTGAGCAGTGAGCTCTAGGCACTTGGCCTTCCTGCATGTGCAGGCCCCTATTGTAATAGTGATATTCTCTTATTGGCCAGTAAGTGAATATTGTGGGTCACAAATCCCACCAAGGTTTTTCCCACATCAGGTTTCCTCATTAAAAATATTATGTTATGGTGTGTCTTTCATGTTGTGGTTAGTGTTCTTATTTACTGCATTAATTTTGGTTTACTGATACACAGTTTTGGAATGATTTTCATATTATAAGTTAAGAAAATTCTTTAACCGGTCAAATACTGATTCACCCCCCCCACCTCTCAGTATCTTTGGGAATCCTAACAATTGGTATTAGATCCTGGTCCTCTATTTTCAAAATCCTAACAGCTTGAGGAAGATTCTGACACCGGTAGAGATGGAAAACTTAAGAAAGCAATTGGAAATAGCTCTTTCAGACTATGATGCAGAAAAAGTGAAGAATATCAAACTTGAAGATGATCTGAAGGCTGCACAGGATATCATTCAAGGACTTCAAGAGAATCTCACTATTGCAAGAAACAAAAGAAGAGAACTTTGTGAAAAGATGCAGAATGATGATGATGAAAAGGAAACTCTTAATGATCTGGTGAACAAACTGAGACAAGAAAATAGTACAATGAAGATTCAAATGCAGGATATGATTATGAGCTTTTGCAAAGAGACTGAAAATCAGAAGAAGAATGAAGATGACTTGACTAGAAGAATCAATTATGCTGAAAACGAAAACCTAAGACTCAGTCATGAGAATGACATGCTAAAGATAGATCTAATTCACTTAGAACATGATAAAACTGAACTCATGAGATAGAAAGATTTCTTGGAAAATGAGTTGGCTACTCCAAATCACCACAAGGAGAAATTCAAAAAAAGTTCAGAGGAGGTTGATGACATGTTGAAGAATCAAAAGCCTAATGGTGATACAAATGGCCTTGGCTTTGAAGTTGGTGAAAGCTCTGGTACTGCAAACAATCATGATCACAACAAACTAGTAAGACAACCTAATTCTTACAAATTTAATGGGAAATTATTTAACTGTAACAAGTATGGTCATAGAGAAAATCAGTGTAGATCTAGAAATTATCAAAACACTATTAAACCCACCGCTCAATGTTCTAAATGCAACAAAGTTGGTCATAATTCAAAAAATTGCAGAATGAATGTAAGATCTTATGTTTGTGGAAGATTTGGACATCTATCTAATCAATGTAGAACACATATCGGCATAGGATATGGGAAAGCTATTCACAAAAACAATGTAACTTGTTATGCTTGTAACAAGATTGGACATATTGCAAAATTTTGTAGAAGTAAGGCATCACTGACAAACAACAAAGGACCCAACTTGAAAGGAAAAGAAAAGGTTGAAGAGGTAAAGAAATAATTTTCAAAGCAATAGATTAGAAAGTCAGATCAAAATGTTTAGGGGAATACTCCTCCATCGAAAGAACAGAGTATCACTCCATCGGTAGGAGACTCTTCATCTAACTGAAGAAATATCCCTTGGGGGTATGGCAACAAAATGAAAACATGTAGTTTATCCTCGGTTGATGGGGTGAGAAGTTGAATTACTTACCGGCAGATGAGTTAAGTTTTTACTTAATTGACAAGCATTAAATGTGGTAGTTGAAGGAAATAACACTATAAAGCAAGTGTTTTGGTTCCTTTTTCATTCATTGAACATTCAAATCTCCAAAGAGCACGAAAATCTTGAGCAAAGACATCCATATAGTAAAGTGAAGCAAATCATCCAAGAAAATCATCCTAAAGGCAGTTTAAGGTATTTATAACAATTTCTTCCTCCTCTGCACCTAAATTTATTACAAACCCTACTGTGATTGAAGTTATCAAGCATCGTAGACGCATGTTCAAACTTATTCCCAAAATTGCAAACAAAGATGATACCCTAGGAGCATTTTTGAAAATACCTAAGGGAGTATTTTATGCAGAAGATCCTAGAATATATATACATTATCATATTGAGGAACTAGGAGATGATGAAATCAAGAACATGTATAGGACTATAATTTGTGATGTAAATGGTAATATCAAACCAGAACACAAGGTACTGGAAACCCTAGGTTTTGTGGACATTCTTAGCATCCTCAACTTTCCTAAAGATGTGATAAAGATAGTCCTAAGAAGAGTCCATGGTGAATTCTTTTGGTTGGATTCCATCCATAAGATCACTAAAGAAGCAGTTAGGGCAGTGACAGGCTTACCTTCCACTCATAGCAGGCCTTATAGAACTAAGAAGGTTTCAAATGACACTATGATGACCTTAACTGGTGCAACATTTGACAAAAGATCCCTAAGAGTCAATGATGTGAAAGATATAAATGTTAGATTTGTCAGTATGATTCTTGGTTATAAGGCTACACATGCAAATAGATTAAACTCGGTATCTAGCTTATGTATTAAAAGTTCATATGACATTGTGAATGACAATGCAAGGATTGATGTATGTGAATGACTTAAAGATGAACTGATAGACAACTTGAATAAAATCAAAGGTAATAAGAAGGGAACTTTCAGATTTGGTAACTTGCTTGTATGTTTAATGTTATACATTACCAAGGAAGTACCCGGTATTGGTAGGAAAGATTTTGGTTTTGATATACTGGTAGGAAAGTAACTGTTAGACATATTAAACAACATGGGAGCAGACAGAGAGAAAAATATAAATGAACATTTTCAAGCATTGAAGGCTAGAATGAAGACAAGAATAAGGCTATCTCAAGAAATTATTGATAAATATAAAAAAGGCATATGCTTTGTAATCAAGAAAGATGAAATTTGGATGGAGGCAGTTGTCCCTATGACTATTTGGGTTACTGAGATGGGATATGAGATAGATCGTAATATAATTGAAGCTTATGCAAAAGCCCTCTTAGAATCACCTAAGGAACCAACTAAAAATGTTTTTGGTGTTAGGTCCTAGAGACAACTAAGAGGGGGGAGGGGGGTGAATCAGTTGTCAAATAAATTCAAACCAAAAACAACATAACCAACTTAATGCTTAATACCGGTAAACTAGTTCAATATGCTGATAGACAGTTTTAATAGTTAATTGCTATACAGGTAAATATTAGTGCATGAAACATAAAGACAAAGTCATCCACAACACATAACACCAATATTTGTACGTGGAAACCCTGTAAGGGGAAAAACCATGATGGGAAACCTTACCCACAATCAGATGATACTACTGCAGATAGTAAGTGTACATAAATGGGGTCTGCACATGCAGAAAGGCCACATGCCTAGAGCTCACTACTCAATCACAAAATGGGAGTCACACTGACTATAGTTGGATGGTTAAATCCAATAAGAATGTACTCCACAAAATAGCATCTTCATATGCTGGATTCAGTACTAGTGTAGTTCTGATTGTCTTCACAAAAACCCTTCTTCAATCTTTGAATGATGTCTACGTGTATTACTCTTCTTATTCTCGCATATACCTTCATACAATCCTTTTTTCGCATTCCACATCTGATCTTATAAATAAGATCTTACATTTATACCATAACCTAAGACCAATTTTAGTAGGTCAGCTCTACAAAATATTACAATAAAAACATTTTACAAACAATACAATATTCGATGCAATAACCGATTGAACATGTCGGCTTAATGTATTTACAACAATAATTAATCATCTCCATAGCATGCCATGTTGATCTGGAAAAGATAAACCTGTCGATGTAACCTTGGACCTATATGCAAATATGAATATACCAATAAATAAAACTCCAGGACAAGATGTCCAAATGATGTCTTCGACATTACCAAGTGTTTTCCATATCATTCCAAGTGCTGGTGATCATTATATCTTGTCGGTGTACCAGATACTGGTGAATGTTGTTGATGATCCAAAGTGCTAGAGTTTTAGTAGGTGTTGACATCAATGACAAAACCATACCAAAATACCAACAATCGCCCCCTTTGGCATTGATGGCAACACAAGATGGAAAAACCATCGAAGTGCCAAAACAGAAATGCCAAATACCAAAAACCAACAATCTCATAAAAAGACATAACCAGAAATCAAAATATAGATACAGAGAGTAATAATCTCTCCCAAACAACAATCTCTCCCCCTGGGAGCAACATGTGTTTTCCTTGTGTTTTTTCATAACAATCTCTCCCCCTTTGACATCAAATGTCAAAGTTACAACAAAACCAAGTTCATATACAAAATACCAATCAATTCAATATACCAACTACTCACCCTTAGAAGTAGCTTCCCATCAAAGCCAGAAATAAAAAGATTTCTTTGTTAATTCTGCAGGTTGATAACAATCATCAACTATCTAAGTCTCTACCAGTGGGAGTATGACTCCAAGCTGATCTCTGAGATATTCAAATGTCTCCTTAGGCAAAGGTTTAGTGAAAATATCTGCAATCTACTCTTTAGAATTCACATAAACCAGTTTTATCTCCTTTGCTTCAACATTTTCCCTTAGAAAATTTAGTTTGATAGAAACATGTTTGGTTTTAGAATGTAATACCGGATTCTTAGATATATCAATTGCTGCAGTGTTATTATAATAGATAGTAATAGGTTCCTTGCATTTTACCTTTATGTCTTTCAACATTTGCTTAAGCCATAGTACCTGTGTATAGTTAGTTGTTGCTACAACATATTGTGATCCTGCTGGTGATAAAGATATACAACTTTGTTTCTTACTCAACCAAGAAACTAATATGTTTCCAAGAAAGAATGCTCCACCGGTGGTTCTTTTTCTATCATCCACATCTCCTACCCAATTTCCATCTGTGTATGCACATAATTCAAAGTTTTCATCTCTAGGATACCATAATCCAAGATTTATAGTGTCTTGTAAGTACCGGAAAATCCTTTTTACTACTGATTCATGATTTTCTCTAGGATTACTTTGAAATCTTGAAACAATACATACTGCATTCATAATATCAAGTCTGGTTTGTGTCAAATACAGTAAACCTCCTATCATAGATTTGTATCTAGTTGGATTAATAGGTGTAGATTCATCCCTTAGTGATAATTTGTCATTTCTTGTCATAGGTGTGCTTATCGGTTTAGAGTTCTCCATCCCAAATTTCTTTAGTAACTCTTTTAAGTATTTGGATTGATTCAAGAATATACCTTTATTAGTCTGTGAAATCTACAATCCTAAAAAGAATTTTATTTCTCCAATCATAGACATTTCAAATTCTTGTTGCATTTTAATAGAAAATTCTTTACATAATCCATCTTCTCCTCCAAACATTATATCATCAGCAAATACTTCTATAATCAAGATGTTATCATTAATTCTTTTGTAATATAAATTGTTGTCTGCATTTCCTTTAGTAAAACCAATCTTTAAAAGATACTTATCCAATCTTAGATACCAAGCCCTTGGAGCTTGTTTCAATCCATACAAAGCTTTTCTTAACCTGCAAACCATATCATTGTCATCTGTCAAATAAAATCCATCAGGTTGTTCAATGTACACTTCCTCTTCAAGATCTCCATTTAAAAATGCACATTTAATATCCATTTGATAAACTTTGTAGTTCTTGTGTGCTACAAAAGCCAAAAATAATCTGAATGCCTTAATTCTAGCTATCGGTGCAAAGGTTTCATTGTAATCAACTCTTTCCTTCTGAGAATATCCCTTACACACTAGTCTTTTTTTATTTTTGACAACCTTACCATCTTCATTAAGTTTGTTTCTGAAAACCCATTTGGTTCCAATTACATTTTTATCTTTAGGCCAGGGAACTAATGTCCAAGTGTTGTTTTTCTCAATTTGTTCTAATTCTTCTTCCATAGCTTTAATCCAAAATTTATCTTCACATGCCTCATTAATAGATGATGGTTGAATGTGAGAAATAAGACATACCTCTTCATTTGCAAATCTTCCTTTGTCATAACTCCTTTAAACTTGTTTCCAATTATCTGATCTTTAGAATGATTCAGTCTTACATATCGGGGTGTCTTTGTTTGCTGATGTTCCTCAATTACTGTGGAATCCTCAAATGATACTGGGGTAACTAGATCTTCATTCTGTATCAGTGGATTTAGAGTAGATTCATTTGTCAAAATTTATGTTGCTAGTTCAGAGTCAATATACCTTGAAGTTCCTCTAAATTGTTCATCAATCTTTACATTTGTACTTTCAAAAAATTTCTGCAATCTTTTGTTAAAACATCTATATGCCTTGCTCTTAGATGAATAACCAAGAAATATTCCTTCATCACTTCTAGGATCAAATTCACCAATATACTCATCTCTTCTGATATAACATTTACTTCCAAAAATTCTGAAATATTTAAGAGTAGGAGTATTACCAAGCCATAGTTCATGAGGGGTCTTACCGGTTTCACCTTTGATGTGAACTTTGTTGAATGTATAGACCATTGTACTGACAGCCTCTCTCCAATATACATGTGGTAGGTTTTCTTCTGATAACATATTGCTTGCTACATCCAAGATAGTTATATTTTTCCTTTCAACAACTTCATTCTGTTGTGGTGTCCGAGGTGTTGATAGTTGTCTTCTGATTCCATTTACTTCATAGAATGTATTAAACTCCTTAGATATACATTCACCTCCTTGATCTGATCTTAGACATTTGATTTTCTTACTGGATTCATTTTCTATCATTGCTTTGAATAGTTTGAACTTTCCAAGTACTTCTAATTTTTATCTGAGAAAAGTAACCCAACACATTCTAGAATAGTCATCAATGATTAGCATGAAATATCTATCACCTTGTAAGCTTTTAGTTCTAGCTGGACCACATAAATCAGTGTGAATCAAATCAAGAGCATTATTGGATTTTTCTGGAATACTTTTGAAACTAGCTCTAACTTGTTTTCCAAATTGACATTCCTTACATACTGTATTCTGAGGTTTGACAATTTTAGGTAAATCTCTAACTGCCTTAGTAGTACTGATCTTCACCATGCAATCAAAGTTTACATGACAGAGTCTCTTATGCCATAACCAACTTTCATCAATATGAGCAATCAAGCATGTCTTTTCACTATTATTCAAATGAAAGATATTACCTCTAGTCTGATTACCGGTTGCAATTTTCAAACCAGTTCTATTCATGATTTTGCATTTTCCATTTTTGAATTGTAACTGAAATCCTTTCTCAACTAATTGACCAACACTCAAAAGATTATGTTTTAATCCTTCAACATAGTAAACATTCTTAGTGTTATGCTTACCATCAAGAGATATTGTACCCTTACCTTTGATCAAACAAGCTTTGTCATCTCCAAATCTCACTAAGCCTCCATTGTATTCTTGAAAGTTTAGGAATTTACCTTTGTCTCCTGTCATATGATGTGAGCATCCTAAATCAATGATCCATTCATCCTTTACTTCAACTTTAGTTGCCAAGGCCTGTTCTACCGGTTGAATAGCAGGTGTTGGTTGATCTTCTATTATAGCAACAAAAACTCATCCATTTTTTGTCGGATCCTCATGAAAATCATTAATCACACCTTCATCAGCAATGTAACAAGATTTGTCTTTATTCTTCTTAAATATGTATCTCTGATATTCAGGGTTAGGCTTGTCTGTTCTTCTAGCTTCTTCTCTTAGTCTAGCATGTCTATCAAGGCATCTTGAAGCCATATGACCAATCTTATTGTAGTTAAAACATTTAAAGGGTACTTTACCTTCATACTTACTTCCAACTAGTCTTTTAGGCATTTTCCTTGCAAATAGTGCTTCAAGTTCTTCAAGTTCTTCATTTTCTTTCCTACTTTCTTCAAGTTCTCTTGCATAAAAAGCTTTCCAATCAGATTTGTCAAATGATGGAGCAGATGATGTTGATGCTTTAAAGGCCAAATCTATCTTTATAGTAGCAACAGGACCAAATTCTTCAATTTCAAAAGCTAAAAGTTTCCAAATTAATGTATCCCTAGTAACTAATGTATTAGGCATTGTTCTTAACTCATTTATAGCAGTGACTTTCATTTTATATGCCGGTGGCAATCCTCTTAAAACTTTTGAAACAATTTCATCATCACTTAAGGTTCCTCCACAACATTTAATTCCCAAAAAAATCTCATTTACTCTTTCCATAAAACCAGAAATCCTTTCATCTTCTTCAATTTTCAGATGTTCATACTTGACCCGGAAGCTTTCAAGTTTTGCAATTTTGACTATGGAATCTCCTTCATTTAATGTTTCCAAATGATCCCAAATATCTTTAGCAGTAGACCTATCTGATAGTCCCATGATTTGTTGATCTGATAATGTGCTCAAAAGTGTTTCTCTTGCTTTGAAATCATTTTCCTCATCTTTAGTCAAGTTGGGTGGAGTGGGTTGACTCTGAGTAGTAGTATAACCATTCTTTGTAACATCTCAGATGTCTTTTCCAATGCAATTTAGATGTGTCTCCATTCTGATCTTCCATATGCCATAGTTGGTTCCATCAAGTTTAGGATTGTCCTTCCTGAAATAGTTAGTAGACATTGGATCTCCTCAAGCTGTTAAACTTCTACAAAAGAGGACTAGGCTTTGATACCAATTGTTAGGTCCCGGAGACAACTGAGAGGGGGGGGGCGTGAATCAGTTGTCAAATAAATTCAAACCAAAAACAACTTAACCAACTTAATGCTTAATACTGGTAAACCAATTCAATATGCCAGTAGATAGTTTTAATAGTTAATTGCTATACCAGTAAGGATTAGTGCATGAAACATAAAGACAAAGTCATCCACAACACATAACACCAATATTTGTACGTGGAAACCTTGTAAGGGGGAAAACCACAGTGGGAAACCTTACCCACAATCAAATGATACTACTATAGATAGTAAGTGTACATAAATGGGGTCTGCACATGCAGAAAGGTCAAGTGCCTAGAGCTCACTACTCAATCACAAAATGGGAGTCACACTGACTACAGTTGGATGGTTAAATCCAATAAGAATGTACTGCACAAAATAGTATCTTCATATGCTGGATTCAGTACCGATGTAGTTCTGATTGTCCTCACAAAAACCCTTCTTCAATATTTGAATGATGTCTATATGTATAGCTCTACTTATTCTTGCATATACCTTCACACAATCCTTTTTTCGCATTCCACATCTGATCTTATAAATAAGATCTTACATTTATACCATAACCTAAGACCATTTTATCAGCTCTACAAGATATTACAATAAAAACATTTTACAAACAATACAATATCTAATGCAATAACTGATTGAACATGTCAGCTTAATGCATTTACAACAATAATTAATCATCTCCATAGCATGCGATGCTGATCTGGAAAAGATAAACCTGTCGGTGTAACCCTGGACCTATTTGTCGGTAACAGCAAATATGCAAATATGAATATACCAATAAATAAAACTCCAAGACAAGATGTCCAAATGATGTCTTCGACATTACCAAGTGTTTTCCATATCATTCCAAGTGTTGGTGATCATTATATCTTGCCGATGTACCAGATATCGGTGACTATGCATGAATCACTTGCTTGCCGGTGAATGTTGTTGATTCTCCAAAGTGCTAGAGTTTTAGTAGGTGTTGACATAAATGACAAAACCATACCAAAATACCAACATTTGGAAGTGCTGAAACAATTGAAAGTGGCATTCAATCCCAGAAAAGAGTTAAGAAAATTGAATAGATAGTGAGGAAGGGAACCAGACAGGCAAAAGCAATAAAAGAAGATGTATTCAAGAAAACTGGTATTAAGGAAAGTGAACTGGAAGGACTTCAACTGGAAGCACATCTTTCACCAGTTGCAGCTTCTTCTGACAGTGAGATACTGACTGAATTCAAAAGGGTAGAAAGAAAAAGAAAACCCTCACCGGAACCCTCTCCTACACCAAAGAAGGCAAGAACGAAACAATAGGAAGTAAGGCCCCCAGCTAAAAAGATGACACCTAGAAATAAAAAGCAAAAATAGGTTATTCCTCCTCTTAAAAACCTATTGAATGAAATAATAGATGATGGAAACTTATCAAATGTAAGTAAATTGTATGATACTTTTACTAATGAGGAGAAAGAAAGCATAGAAAATAGTATCATCTTACACCTAGATATTTATAAGAAAGTTTTGATAGAGGTTGTAGATGATTTGCCTAGTGATCTATATAGGCGGCTTGATGCTAAAAGGTTAGCCATTATGGAACTAGACAAGAAAATCAAGATTGAGAAATTGCTAGTTGTTCATCTAGTGAAATCAGATGAGGAAATTGATGA
Source organism: Cryptomeria japonica (assembly GCF_030272615.1). Lineage (NCBI taxonomy): Eukaryota > Viridiplantae > Streptophyta > Pinopsida > Cupressales > Cupressaceae > Cryptomeria > Cryptomeria japonica. The sequence continues at coordinate 72,495,577 of NC_081408.1, read as the reverse complement.
ACTGATCAGTGAAGCAAACAGGACAGTCTTTTCTAGTGGTCACCGGCATGTAAGTCTAATGGCCGATAGAGTAAATGAAATTTCTGAAGAAACAGCTAATAAATGGGACATCTTCTTTGTGGAAAAAGAAAAATGAGAAGAACTAAAAGGACCAAAACCTTTTAAGGTATACCAAAAGGATAAGGACAAAGGAAAAGGAAAAATAGGTGGACCACCAAATATAAAAGTGATAGACAATTTGCCATGACCTTCGATTACTCCACCAGTACTAACTGATAATTCACTGGCTACTAAGGATGTGGAGACTCCACATGAGGATACAAATCTAAAGTCTGAAATTTTGTATACCATGAACATAGACACTCAAGAGGTCAATATTATGGTAGATAAGGAAACATCTAACAAGAAGGATGTGGCAATAGAGCCACCGGAAGGAAATGTTGGAATTGGGGAACAACAACAAACTGAAAGATCAAATGAACCCCTGGATACTGGAAAGGTAGAGACCACAGGTATGCATATTGATGCATCTACTGAGCCATTGGCTACAAATGTTGAGATTGGGGTTAGTGATACTGTCAATGCAAGCACTAAAAAACCAACACAGATAGAGAAACTGGTAGTGGATACCACTAGTAAACCATCAAAAACACCGGTAGATAACACTAAGAAACAATCAGAAAAACTGGCAAAAGAAAGCACAGTGAAACAAACATAGACAAAAGAAGAGAAATAGTTAGAGTCACATGTTCAAACAGAGGCAGTGCCACCATCAACTACAGAAAAGCCTAAACCTTTAATAGTTGAAATGCAAACACAAACTGATCTACCAGAGGTCAAAACAAACAAAGTTGTTACTACCACCGGTAGCATGGAGATTGTGAAATTAGTTAGGTAGACATCCAGTATATCAATAACTAAATTCAAGCCATCAAATGTGACTAAGGTACTATTAGACTCAATCAAGAAGATAACAGACAGTAATATATTAGCATATAAGGCTATAGATGACACCATCCCTATTCTTAAATTGATTGCACCCAAGTGAAATGTAGATAATAAAGATTCTTTGAGTCAGTTAGGCACATTATCTAAATACATAACTAGCAATATACTGACTCTAGATCAAATAAATGAAGAGACATTTAAAGAGAAAATAGAAATTCTTTGATGAAACAATAAAGAAGTGCACGGAACACATTGATACCCTCTTACTGGCACTGAGCACAACAATAATGGAATTTAAGGAACTATACAGAGACACTTGCAAGACTAATCTTCTAGTAGCAGATATTGACAAGGAAATCAATAGAGTGCAAAAAGAGATTGATGATATAGCTGACAATATCATTGGTTCATCTGAACCTATATCAATTATAAAACAAGTGATAGCAAGATTTGAGGAGAAACTTGAAAAAATGGAGAAAGAGAAGGAAAGAATAAAAGGAAAGGCAAAGGAACTTAAATGTAGACTCAGTCCTAAATTGGATAACCTCATCTCTTTGAGGAAAGAGATCTCAGAGGCACTTATTCAGGGACAGAAGACACCGAAAGAGAAAATGCATCACCTCACTGTTATAATTCAGAGAATAGAGGCAGCATTAAAGGATAGTAACAGGTTTACTCAGGGACTAAATTTGGTATTAGAATACCTATTTCAGATTGTAACCAACTGGTTACAAGGTTCAAGCTGAAACTGCACTCAGTTGACAATTTGACAACCTTTGTCATTGATGTCAAAGGGGGAGTAGTAGAACTAAGAAAAACAACTTGCAGAAGAAATCATTAGCTTAGGGGGAGCACACATTTTTGATAACACAGTTTTGGTAAGACATTTTGGCAGATTCGTTTTCGACACTTTTTTGGATTTTTCTCATGAGTGTTGCCATCAATGCCAAAGGGGGAGATTGTTGGAAAATGCACACTCCAATGAGAAATTGTAGGTTATTGAAGGTATTGTCATTGATGGCAACCTTACAATCATATGATACCAGTAGGCACTAGCACCGGCATACAGTTCACTAGCACCAAAAAGAATACCGACACCCTCGCCGACAAGAATTTTGTTTAATTGTATTTTGTATTTAATTGTAAAATCTTTTTTAAGCCAACATGGTAGATTGTAATATGACTCATATAAGTATGAGATCTTTTAGCTGATTTAGAAAGTATGTATGGAAGGATTATTGAAGACCATATGTGTGAATTGTAAGGCAGATTTTGGATAAGGGTTTTTGATTATTGCAGAGCTTAAACCGGTACTGAACCTGGCATAGCAGATGCTGATCTGAAGTAGTACATGACATTGGATTTGTATAATCCATTTGTGTAAGTCAATGAGACTTCATTTGTAACTGAGCAGTGAGCTCCAAGCACTTGGCCTTCCTGCATGTGCAGGCCCCTATTGTAATAGTAATATTCTCTTATTGGCTAGTAAGCAAATATTGTAGGTCACAAATCCCACCAAGGTTTTTCCCACACCGGGTTTCCTCGTTAAAAATATTGTGTTATGGTGAGTCTTTCATGTTGTGGTTATTGTTCTTATTTACTAAATTAATTTTGGTTTACCAATACATAGCTTTGGAATGCTTTTCATATTATAAGTTAAGAAAATTCTTTAACCGGTCAGATATTGATTCACCCCTTCCTCTCAGTATCTTTGAGAATCCTAACAGAGATATCTCACCACTTTTTCATCATCACTCTCCTTTACCTTGGTCTTCACACACAACTTCATGAATTCCTTTGTATAGGAACTCACATCCATCTCCTTTTACTTCAAGTTATATCTCCTCTTGTGCAATTGGACATTATAGTCCACTGGAACATAGGCTTCCTTCACCAAAGCCATCATCTTCTTTCAAGTAGCAACTCTTCTCTTCCCCTCTTTCACCCTCTCATTCTAGATGAAAGTCCACCAAGTTAGTGTAGCCTCTTTCATTTTGGATTGGGCCATTTTCACCCTTTGGTGCTTTGGTATGTCTTCACTCTCAAAGAAACTGTCCAAGGAATCTATCCACTCCATCATTATATCAGATTCCATCTTACCTGTAAACACTGGCAAATCCAACTTCACATCCATTGTTCTCCTTTCCATGGACTTGAGGATACTCATCAAGGGTCTCTAGTCTGCAAGAACCTCTGGTTATTCCTTCCTAGAGATCTCCTCTTCATCCCCTTCTTCAACTCCTCCAGAGTCTCTCTCTCCCCTCTCCACTTTGTCCTTCAACTGGTCCATTTCATCTCTCAAGGCCCAATTCTCATCATTGATTTCTTTGCTCTCTATCATCTTCTTCTTCACTAGGACAACCAACTCAGCATTAGTCATCCTTGATGGGAGATCTTGGGATCCCTCTTCCTCTGACATCTTGTCTTCTTCTTCGGTCCAAAGGACACTCCTAAGCTTTGATACCACTTGATGTAGATCCCCTCTCACACCTATGGATAGGTCCAAAATATTTGGTTTAGACCCTTCAAAAGATAGAAAGGATCTTACAAAAAGGACTCCACGCCTTAAAGGTTTGAACTACTCTCAACTCCTCAAGACTAGCACCTACACAAGATGAGTAAATGGCTTCAAAATCTCCAACATGCCTCTCCATGACTCTTGTTCTTGGGGGACTTGGATTTGGTCAATTCATGACACCTAGGAACTATTCCAAACATTTGTTTTAGGCTTTGGCACCAATGCCCTATACTTCCTTTGGAAACCTACCCCCTTGGCTAGTATCCCTTAGAACTGGGTATTTTGCCCTTAGCTCCAAAATATTGAATGCAACCTAGAAAAATATTTACCATTCCAGATACCCTTTATGAAGTTACACTTATCCCCAAAAGGGATTGTCAAGATCTAAAACCTAAGGGTCTGAACCCTTTAGAAGCCTAGAGGCCTAATTAGGGCTAATAGGCTTCAAATTACAAAGCAATTCCAATTTATAGGATCTCAAACACCAAACCAACTTCATGAACATGTGGGAGATAAAAAATAACCTTTAATTCTAGGGTTGCATGTCTGGAATCCACCTCTACGAGATTTTAGGGTGATTGTCCTAATTTTGTCCAAGGTAGTCACATGGAGATGCCTACCTAGGTTTACTTCATGCTCTTCACAAAAAAACCTCCCCTGAAAAAACCCATGGAAATATTAAAATTCATTGTCTAATATTTCATTCCACCAAAGGAAATAACTTATAGATGGGTGAGATGCAAGATATGGCCATTATTTGGCGAAACCCTAGCCAAACCCTGGTTTTCTAGGTTATAGCCATTAAATCAAGGGGTTCTCACTGCTCATAGAGGATAACGACCTAAAACCACCACCAAAATAAAGGTAACTCAATCCTTTATCTACTCCATGAACAAATTTGTCAGAATCAATCCATACAATGACGTACAAACAACAACAAGATCAGGTTTTTCAGGGAAAAACTCAGTTTTCTGTCTTATTATGCTTCCAAACTTCAATCACCAACAACTCTAACCTTGGGAGTCATGTCCACAAGGTATCAAGGCCTCCTCAAAATATTTTCCAACTAAATTTTGAAGAGGTTGGAGCCATTGAGAGGCTTACATCAACTGAAATTCAAAATGTTGCACTTTTGCTTCCAAAAGTTGCAGTTTCAAATGTTGCATTTTTTAACAAAAGTGTCAACCAAAACAAGTTTTGGATCCACACAACTTGGATCTACCAAATGTAAGACCTCACACCATTAATACAATCCTAATTGTTTCAAAAAATCATATATAAACTAAAATGGTGGTAGAATGGAAGTGATTTCACTCTATTAGTTGTGTTTTTTTTAATGCATCGTTCTAATTATGATTAAAGTTAAATAGCATTAACATCTAAGTTTCCAATGTATGGATTTGATTATTGATAATTAACAATTGTATATGTGCATATGAAATGATGATTTAATATGGGTTTTGCTTAGAAATGATGTTTAAATAATTCACATGTAAAAATTATTGGGAATTTGGACAACAATTTATATGCAATATTATGATGATCTAATTGTGCTTGTGGTTGGATAATGCAAGATAGATGGTGTACAATATAAGGAAGAAAAGAGGATTACTCCAAATCAAATATCTTGTGAAGGTGTTAGAAGGGTAACCTATTTTGCATAGAAATGGATGAAGGAATATATTTATCTTATTTAGAGTCAATTTTAAATGTGTTGAGAGGGCATACAACTTTAGGTCATGTGGTGAGAGAGGAGATTTGAGTTTAAAAACCTTTTGGGTAAATCCAAAACTCGAATGGGTCTTTATGTGGGTTTCAAAAAGTGTTGTATGGTCAAATTTATGGGTGTTGGTTCAAAAATAGACCCCTAGGGTCAATACCTTGGGGTTAGGGACCTTTAGAACATGTGATAGTGTCCTCTAAGTTTGATGGGACCCTTCAAAATCCCACTTGTTTGGAAGTGACGGATTAGGGTTTGAGAGAAAGTGTATTAGAGTTGAGACCCATATATGTCTTAGTAAGAAGATAGAGATGGCACTACCCACTTCTCCTTTTGGACAACTTGGATTGAAAAGAAACTGCAAATGGAAGAAGAAGAAGAGGAAAGTTTCTTGATGGAGAAGGAGATCATCTTGTGGGCTTGGAAGAAAGATAAGTTATTCTTCACCTTTGTTGTTGATTTTAGCATAGATGATACTATGAGGATTGAAAATCATGGAAGACTTGAGTTGTGAGAATGTTATAAGAACAACAAAAAAATGTGTTTAAAGAAAGATTCTGCTATACTAGGATTCCTTCACCATAGATTTTCATGGTGTATAAAATATTTATCTTGCTCGGGGGTATGGCTAGAGCCCATGAGGCTTCATGATGTCATTATGGTTGGGAGGAGAGAAAGCCTTGTTTTTGTGTTTGAATCCCATTGTAATGTATGATTGAGAGATCTTTTAGAGTGTTCAGTTAAAGAAAAGTATTGTGTAATGAAAGAGAAAAACCTTTTGTTAGTTCTTTCCCATTGAAATATATTTAATGATGAATCTATGTATGCTTTGTAAATGGCAATTTGAGGGATACTCTATGATATTTTGGCTGAGAAATTTATTAATTAATAGAAGAGAAAGTCCTATTGGTATACTTTTTCTCAATGTTATTCCTCATTCAGAACCATATGATTAGTTTGTATAAAGAATCTCAAGAATGTCATTGTTTGTTTAAGAGAGAAAGCCCTTTTGTTTGTCCATTCCAATTGTTCTATTCATCTAAGAATCAAATGATTTCCTTGAAATGGAGTTTCATTTTGTATTTCATGATAAAGTTTTCAGTAGTACACTTTGATTGAAACTTCATCTTGAGTTTCGTTTCTATAAGATAAGAAAAAAAAATGGTCAATAAATTATAGTGTTTGTGTTTCCTTTTATACTGAAAGAGAAAACACTTATTGATGTATTATTTATCATATAAAGAAAAGGAGCATATATGCATGTAATGTTTGGAGTAAGATTAAATGTTACATAAAGTTCCTTTGATATGCATCTCTCCCCACATTGGTATCTTATAGTATCACAAATAGAAAGAAAATGATATACCATGCCTGTTGAATGTAGTCTACTCCCTGGACATAACGTCTATAGCAATATAAATTCATGAAGCTATATAGATTTAAGAAAGAAAGATTAACCATTTTACTCATTAAGGGTGGATAAATCTTGAACAACATATGCTCTAAGAGTAATAAGTAAAAATAAAATAATAACCTAGCTTGATATCGTTATGAGTGCACTTATATATATATAATTTTTGTGACCAAACCTTATTGCCCGAAATCTGAAAAAAAATATATATATATAAATTTATAAACTAGGCTAGCAGAGGTTATATCATCTTATAAATTATGTGTAGTGAGATGATAAGGATTGATGCCTTGAGATCACGCAACAATTCATAATAGTAGATATCTAGTTTAATCATGGTCTTGCAATGAGAATGCTAGTCAACACATTTCTCTCTCATATTAATAAGATTGCGACATAAAGATGTACCTTGCAGTAGTAGTTATGGTTGCACACAGTAGAATAAATAACCGACTCTAAAGATAAAGAGGAACAAGGACCTTTGGTCAAATGGATGTGGGAAACTAAATTAAACCTGCTACAAAGAGTACTCAAAGGAAGTCAAAAATTTCTTATGCTCTCTACTGCCTTACCTATCTACCTTCACGTGATAGTACAATTTCCATCCCCAACTATTGAGTTTAAAACCATTCTTCTCTCATAAATTGATAAGAAATGGTCGGTGCCTAAATGAAGTACAACCATGATCATAATCTCTTCCCTCTGGATTTGCACAATGTTTTGGTCCCAGATTCATGGTCAACATGGAGCTAGGTTAGGGGTGTAACTAGGTACTCTGTGTGAGTATTTAATTCTCTGACAGATATAGATTTGTATCTGAAGGAATCCATTTCCTTATCAATGAGCCTAATTAATGTGCATGTCTCCAGAATTTTGTATCATTAGATAAGACTTTGCCTTCTGTTGTATTGGATGCAACCGGCTGATAAGCATATCCTGCAACTAAGAAAATACCGTGCAAAATACAATGGTAAAATAAATAAATAAATAGCTAAGAACAAGAAAATTAGGATATATCTTTCCTTTTACATTGATACATATTATCAATGATTAATGTTTCTAGATATAGCTAAGTTTGTAACTTAGATGTTTCTAATTTTTATAAAATTTCAAAGTTTAAATCCCTCTTTATTTTGAGATCTAAAATAGATATTAAAAGATAAAACAAAATATATGAATGAAAAATATATAAAAGTTATAATGTTTCTAATTTTTCTTTAGCACAGCTGTTTCTAAATTTACAGTCTTCATTACTTGTATATGTTTTAGTTATGTTTCTAAATTGAGAATTTAAGAAATCAAATTTAATATCTTATGCAATATATGTCATAAAATATAAATCAATGGTATTCTTTAATCATTATTTTAAAATTAGAAACTAAATCATTTATTATGTACATATATAAAACTATATATGATTAGAAAGAAAAATATGTGTAATATTTGGTTATTCTTTTGAAGAATAAAGGAAAATAGCTATTCATTATTTAAAAATGAAATAACATATAATAATAATAATTATAGACTATGTAACAAGGGATTAGAAGAAATTATTTATGTATTGAGAGAACTAAGTTCCTAGGTGGGCATCATTACTAATGTTAATACAATTAAAGTATTAATAATATTGTCAATAATGATATCAATGAGAAATTGTCGATTTGATAAGGGGTTAGTTTTATTAAATATCATAGATATTAAGTGTAAAGTAGAAAATCGAACCCTAAGTGTTCCCCCCACTCCAAGGAGAGAGAAAGGAGGTCACTAGGATTGACGGTTTTCACTTAGGAAAGACTTTACATTCAAAAGAGGGGTTGAAACCCACAAGATCCAATCGCACACAATGAAAGACTAGATTCTAAATGAGTTTCAAGGGTTGTGACAGCAAGGCTACCCTCTTTTGTACAGAATGTAGATAGAAGGATTGAATTAGGAGTGTAGGCGAAAGTAAGAAAGATTCATTTATAGATAGAAATAGAAACATGGGATGAAGCTGCGGACATGGAATTAGCAGTAAAATGTCAAGATGATGTTGTCCTACAAATTTGAACGAAAGTTGATGGGACAATGGCGCCTGGCGTGCACACAGTCCTCCAAAAAATCCGCAAAACGAAGGGGAATCTGTTCGTCTCTGTACAAGGTTTCCAGATCTTCAATTACAGCCGCGTACCTACAACCTACACATAGAAAAGAGAGGACGATTGGGGGGTTAGGGATTAGGGGTTTGCCTTTAGGTCAAACCCCGGTTTTGGAATTAACCAAGAAATAAGAATGTTGTAAATGTAAATGTTTGTAATGTAAACAAGTACTGATACCTTGTTGTAAGAATGTTTGTATTCTTACATATGAAGGTGTAATGTTGTTGTATGTTGTATGTTTGTAAGTGATCTCCTCTTCAATGGATGAATCCTTGTCTTGAATGCAACACTTAGCCTTGAATGGAGACTTAGAATACTCAATTGCTTGAAGGAATGCTTGAATGCTTGAATGTTTGAATGTTTGCCTAGCGCTTCCACCTCTTGTACACATATGTTTTTTCTCATTTCATCTACCCTTTCTGAGAGGGGAAATGTAGTTTATATACTTGTCAATTAGGGTTAAAATACTGATTTTTCCAACCTTAGGCCAACCTGGGAAGATTATTTTCCAATTTGCAACTTGAAGACCTGATGCCCCAAAAAGAGACCGGGCCCAAAATAGGGCTAGGGACCAAGGCGCTGGGCGCCATGGTCCTGAAGGACTAGGGTGCTAGGCGCCATGGTCCTGAGGGACCAGGGTGCTGGGCGCCATGGTCCCACCTCCCGGGACAACAGGGTGCTAAGAAGGATCAGGCCAAGGTGCAGAAATATGCAGTTTTTGATGTCGTAAACAAGTTTTGGGGTCTCCATTCAGGTTTAGTGTTGCGTCACCATCGTGAAGACCCAAATGCAGTCAAAATTGCAAGTGTCACAATTTTAGGATGCTACATTTAGCCCCCACTTTAGCAGGAGTATAAGCATACACCTATACTTTCGGTAAAGTACAAGGAAACAACATTGAAAGACTTTCACCACGTCAAGGAGGCAAGATACACCAAGCCCCCAGTGGACTAAGGATCTTACGACTTCGATTGACAAAGTAAAAGGGAAGATCACAAGGGAGAACCATGACTGTCAGTAGTAAGGTTCCCTCACTATGAGTCATGCAAGAAAAATACCAAGAATTTTCAAGGCAAAGCTAAGTTCGCCAAGAAATTTTCAAGTATCCTGAAGGTATATGGACAGGGTGTATGCCCCCCTACGTTAAAGCGATCGCACACACCTCAACGGGGGTGATTGCTTTAAGGTAGTGATACACATAAGAAATGAGAAGGGAAAGGAGCACGTTATCACAAAGATTTAGCCCCCAAGTGTGAGATAAACCCAAGGATAATAGACACAAAGCATGAGGTGACTTCGCTTTCCTCGGGGTCAGTATGTTGTATGATAATTCATGTATATCATATATATGTATGCATAATTGTTCTTCATTCCCCAATCAAGGAAGGTCACCTAGAAGAAGGGAACACATGTGTCTTTTGAGTCAACATGAGAGAGACCAAAAGAGATCTCAATGCTTTGCATCATCCTCAAGTAGACAACATTAAGGACAACAAAATAGAAGAATGATAATAACACATAGAAGAAGTAACAAAAGAGAGAGAGGAGGAGAGAGTCTGCTATGCTAATGAAACTAGTCTAGCACATCATCTACCCCCCGATCTTGCTGATCAATATTTCAGGAAGGCAGGAAACATGCTAGAGGAGGAACATCCAACACAACAGATGGAGCTATCACAAGATCCAAACAAGGGCTATGTTCATGTTCCAAGCCACATTGTTCTTGTCTAGGAGCTAGAATAAATGCTTTAGAAAATTTGTAAGATAAATGGTTATCAACATCAACATATTCATATTCATCTATATCATCATCAAGATTTATAAAAATAGGATCTTTAACTCGCACAAGATCAAAACCATCATGCATCTTATGTTTAGGAGATTTTGGCTCAATTTTTGGCTGAGGCGAAAATGGAATAATACTAGCTGAAGGTGTTTTTGGGGATTGCAAAGTTTGAGAAGCAGCTGCACAAGCTCTAAGATGACGTTTTCATTGACGTTCACGCGCAGAATGATTTCGTCTAGTCTTAGTAGGAAGTTGAGAAGATTGAGGAGGAGGAATGTTCTCATCCTTATCACTTGGGTGTTTAGGTTGTGGTCTCTTAGGTTGGATAATAGGAGAAGAGGAAGGTCTCTTCTCTTTATAAAAGGAAGGAGGAGGAACTGCTCCATATAAAGGAGGAATATTTGGTTTAGGAAGGAGACCAAGTCCATCATGACGAGGAGGTATAGGTCTAATTTTAGAAAGTTTATTAGACATAGACAAAGTCACATCCATAGGAATGGGTTGGGAATCTTCTTGAGGAAAGACATTAGTTTTATTTTTCAAAGGAAGAACTTCCTTCTCAAGAATGATAGGAATATCAAGCTTGGTGTTCTAGGTTCACTTAGAGATAGGATCATATCTTTTTTCCACTTTTGATAAGATTTGAAAAGATGATCACTTCGCGGTGGAAGAGATTGGATTTGTTTAGGCCAAAAATAATCAATAGGAATGCTAGAAGTTCTTTCAGATGGTTTAAAGAGACTATGATTCACAGTAACAACTTCACCATTATGGGGAAATTTCAAACACTTGTGAATAGGAGAAGCAATAGCTTTCATGGAAGATAGCCAAGTATAGCCTAGCTTCACACGAAATTGTTCGGATGATGGAATAATAGCAAAGTTCACATCAAAGGATTTGTTATGAACTTCAATAGGTAATGTAATAGAACCAATTTTAGGAGAAGAAAATGCATCAAATAATTTCACAACCACATTTGTTTTTTCATAGATCACTTGATTCAATTGCAAAGTAAAGAGAAATTCTTCAGTAATAACATTAACCATGCAAGAAGGATCAATAAGCACTCCACGGCAAGGTGTATTCTTGACTTTTGCAACTATATATAAAGGACCATCGGGTGCCCTGATAGTTTCACTGGAATCAAATGTGATGGAAGGTTCTTTAGGGATTTTCTGTTGCTCTACAAAGTTAATCACATTCAGAGTCATAGACACAAGACCATCAGATGAGAAAGAGGAATCATTAGTCTCAATCACATTAGAGGTATAAGAAGGTAATGGATCAATAAAAATCTTAAGATTTTGGTTAGGAGGAGATACAGATGTGTTGCCTTTATCATTCACACCAGAAACAAAGATAGTATTATTATCAATCAAATCTTGAATTTTACCCTTTAAAGCAAAACATTTTTCAGTATCATGCCCAGGTTGACGATGAAATTGACAAAAAGATTTGTTATCAAAATAGGGTGAATTAATCTTTGCAGGATCTATTTGCTTTATAGGAGGGAGAGTAAGCACATTTTGTTCCAATAACTTATTCATAATACTATGCAATGATTCATTCAAAGGAGTAAACTGTCTTTCTTTCTTGAAAAACTTAGAAATAGGAGGCACAACTGATGTTGCATTCACATTGTTGTTGATGATGTTTTCATTGAACTTAACGAATTCTCTGTTCAGTTTAAAATTTCCAAACGGTTGCTGACTACTATCACCCTTATCACTCGGAGCCATAGGATTTGCTTGTTCCATTCGACTCACTGTCAGTTGATAATTGTGAAGAGTTGCACACAACTGTTGGAAAGAAGTAAACTCAGAAAACAGAAGTTTTTCTCTAATATCTTTTTGTAAATTAGAAATAAAAATTCTTTGAATATCATTGTCAGGCACTGGAAAAGAAATTTGAGCACACAAATGCTTATATCTACCAATGAAATCAGTCACTTTTTCTTTAACACCTTGTTTACAATGCATTAAATCAATCAAAGTAACTTTAGGACCTATATTGTTTTGAAATTGTTGAATAAAAGCATTTGCAAGTTGTTGGAAAGAAGTAATAGAATAGGAAGGCCATGAGCAATACCATTGTAGGGCCTTATCTCTTAATGTTCTAGTAAATAGTTTTGCAAGCAACCTTTGGTCATGAGCAAAATGGGTACATATTGTTTGAAAGGTCTTAACATGTGTTAGAGGATCACCTTTACCATTATAAAGTTCCAACTGTGGGATTTCAACATGCTTAAGAGGGATAGCTCGAACAATGTCAAGAGAAAGTGGGCTCGCAACATCAAATGTGGGCACACTAAACTTAGATTGAGTCATAGAGGCAATTTGTTGCTATAAAGAAGAGACAGTTTGTGCAAGATTGTTAATGGTCACTTCAGTCAAAGAGTTCATATTAGGCATGTTAGATTGTGATGGAGGTATTATGTTATTGAAAGAAGGTATTGATTGAGAGTAAGGTGGCGGGACACTATGATGGTTAGTCATAGGAGATGATTGGAAAAAATGAGCACTACAAGGAGGAATGGAATGGTTAAATGAATTGCTCCCTTGCGCCATGTTCCTTTGTGGAGATGTAATAGGGACACTCATTGAAGGAATGAATGAAGAAGTCGGATTAAATGAAGGAAGAGGGTTAATTGAAGAGGAAGGATTGCCCCCATGACTGGTGATCATAGGCGGAATGTCTTGTATTGAAGTAGTCATTATGTTTGATGTAGAAGTAGGTATACTAGCAATAGAAGTTGTCAAAGGAATAGAATGATTGACTTGAGTGGGAGGTTGTGTATAACCTAAAGTTTCAGCACAACTCTTCTTAGGCATCACATTAGAATCCACAATGTATGCAATACCACGCAAAATATCAATTCTATTCTTATCACTTTGAACCATACGTTTTAGACCCTCAATTAATGAGAGAGCTTGACTATCAGGGTATTCTTGAGACATCCATTGCTGAAAATCATCAAATTGGTTATCCAATTTCAAAAGTTGTTCTACAGAAACCTCATGGAGAGCTTCTTCATCATTAGGAGGATTAGAGGAATTACCCGTGTCCTCGTTAAAAAGGCCATTCAAGTTAGGTTCCATCTCCTCGGTAATTAAACCTTGGAAAGACTTAATTCTAAGGCTTCGTCTAACGGGAATAGTGTAAGTAGGGCTTATTGTTGTAAAACTCATGCACTAGAGAGAGAGAGAAGATTTTGAATTTAGAGGTAGCAAATTTCAATAAAATCCAGCCAATCTCCTGGATTTAAGCTGTTAAATACAATCACGACAATCTCCCAAAATTTCAAAAAAAATGTCAGGGACCGTGGCGAATGGAGTGCACACGGTCCTCGCAAATTTTTTCAAAATTTTTAGGGATGAAAGTTATGGTGATTTTAAAGCTAATCTAAAAAAATTGAGTGATTTTACAATCTGTAGATAGACCATATTAAAGTTGCAATCTCAAAATTGAATCCTACCAAGATTGTCGAAAAATGCAAAATTTGAATTTTGAAAAAGAGAGGGAAACTGAAATTTTCAATTTTATGATTTTAGAGGGAATACTAAAAGCAATGCAAGCTTTGAAATTTAAAAGTTGACTCAATTTCGTGCAAAATTCAATTTTGAAAGCGGAAATCCAAGTTGTTGCAATTAAACACTTAATTTCAAAAGTCACAAATTGCAAAATTTGAATAAAGCACTGAAACTTTGAATGAATGCCAACACAGTTTTCAGATTTAGGACAGTAAGAACACAATTTTGACACAAAATTTCAATTTCAACAATTTTTGAATGATTAGAAGCCTTAATCCAAGCAATCACTAGACCAACTTTGACTTTAATTTTGAAAGTGTTAGAATTGATGAAGTCAGCCAAAATTCTGGATTTTAGCAGAAAAATACAGTAAAATCTAGCTCCCAAAATTTCAAAAAAAATGTCGGGGACAATGGCGCTCGGGGTGCACACGGTCCTCGCAACTTTTTTCCAAATTTTTAGGGATGAAAGATATTATGATTTTGTTGCGGAATCCAAAGTTACAACCGATTTGGAGGTGTTTTGATCAGTGAAATCGTCGGTCAAAGGTTGAATCAAGAGGGTTTAAAAATTAGGGTTTTGACACTTAACCACTTAATTTTCAGAATTAAAGCACAAATATGAATTGATAATTTGCAATAGAAGGGTAGATCTGAAACAAGCATTAACCATTAAACATTTCGCAAGCTCAATTACTAAAAAGAAAATTTAGGGTTTTCATGCAATTAACCTCTAAAATTTGTAAAAGATCAAACATGGAAATGTAATTAAGGAGGCAAAATTTTCAGATCTAACCATGAATAATCAGAAAAGATGTTCACGTCGGGTTCACCAAAATGTAAAGTGGAAAATCGAAACCTAGGTGTTCCCCCCACTCCAAGGAGAGAGAAAGGAGGTCACTAGGATTGATGGTTTTCACTTAGGAAAGACTTTACATTCAAAAGAGGGGTTGAAACCCACAAGATCCAATCCCACACAATTCAAGACTAGATTCTAAATGAGTTTCAAGGGTTGTGACAGCAAGGCTACCCTCTTTTGTAAAGAATGTAGATAGAAGGATTGAATTAGGAGTGTAGGTGAAAGTAAGAAAGATTCATTTGTAGACAGAAATAGAAACATGGGATGAAGCTGCAGACCTGGAATTAGCAGTAAAATGTTGAGACGATGTTGTCCTACAAATTTGAGCGAAAGTTGATGGGATGATGGCACCCGGTGTGCACACAGTCCTTCGAAAAATCCGCGAAACGAAGGGGGATCTGTTCATCTCTGTACAAGGGTTCTAGATCTTCAATTACAGCCGCGTACCTGCAACCTACACACAGAAAAGAGAGGAGGATTGGGGGGTTAGGGATTAGGGTTTTTCCTTTAGGTCAAACCCCAGTTTTGGAATTAACCAAGAAATGAGAATGTTGTAAATGTAAATGTTTGTAATGTAAACAAGTACTGATACCTTGTTGTAAGAATGTTTGTAATCTTACATACGAAGGTGTAATGTTGTTGTATGTTGTATGTTTGTAAGTGATCTCCTCTTCAATGGTTGAATCCTTGTCTTGAATGCAACACTTAGCCTTGAATGGAGACTTAGAATACTCAATTGCTTGAAGGAATGCTTGAATGCTTGAATGTTTGAATGTTTGCCTAGCGCTTCC
Source organism: Cryptomeria japonica (assembly GCF_030272615.1). Taxonomy (NCBI): domain Eukaryota; kingdom Viridiplantae; phylum Streptophyta; class Pinopsida; order Cupressales; family Cupressaceae; genus Cryptomeria; species Cryptomeria japonica. The sequence goes on along the minus strand of NC_081408.1, from coordinate 72,479,877 downwards.
GCCTCTTGTACACATATGTTTTTTCTCTTTTCATCTACCCTTTCTAAGAGGGGAAATGTAGTTTATATACTTGTCAATTAGGGTTAAAAGACTAATTTTTCTGACCTTAGGCCGACCTGGGAAGATTATTTTCCAATTTGTAACTTGAAAACCCAATGCCCCAAAAAGAGACCGGGCCCAAAATAGGGCCAAGGACCAAGGCGCTGGGTGCCATGGTCCTAAGGGACCAGGGCGCTAGGCGCCATGGTCCCACCTCCCAGGACAGCAGGGTGCCAAGAAGGATCAGGCCAAGGTGCAGAAATATGCAGTTTTTGATGTCGTAAACAAGTTTTGGGGTCTCCATTCAAGTTCAGTGTTGCATCACCATCGTGAAGACCCAAATGCAGTCAAAATTGCAAGTGTCGCAATTTTAGGATGCTACATTAATATTTATTGCATCAAATTTAAGGGAATGTTATTATGGATTTAGAATTATAATGTTAATGGAATGCTAGTTATTTTCTTTAGTAATAATGAGACTATCTTATGTGAAAGTAATATTGGCAATCCTGCAACTAGCAATTTCAATTGAATTATGAACACTAGAATTAAACACTAATAGTAAACCATAACATATATAAGAAAGAATTCTAACATGACTTTTGTGAGTAATGCTAAAGGGATACAAGAGGTAAGAATGTTACCATTGAAGTGCAACACTAGCAAAAGCTAAATTGAAAATGTCTATCACAACCTACTACTTGACAATAGGAGACAACCATGTACAAATACGTACCCTTGTTCATTACTTACACTTAGATATCATGTTGTGATATGATAAGACCTTCTTATACAATTTCTTGTGATGTTAGTAATAGATCTCCATCCATGTGTTAAAAAAGTGATTAGTTAATCATATAAAATAAATTATTAGTGTATACCCAATGAAGTAAATCGAGCATGAAAATTAGAATTATAAAAAAGAAAAGAAACAAAAAATTTGGTTGTGCTTTGCTTGATAAAATTTTGGCCATTACACCAAACACCACCTACACACCCTAAAATCATTCAAAACATCAAAACAAACATCATTCTACCCCTATTTACCAAATTGTCCAAATTGGCTTATCAGGATACCTAATTTGGGGCATTGGTTTACAAGGTGGGGTCCTTATTCAAAACATGAAAATGCATAAACCAAAGACATTCAAAGTTATCCTAATCCTCATCCTCTGATCCATGAATGGCTTGTTGACGAGGTGCCCCTACACCAATTTGTCTTGGGCAACTTCACTAAATGTTATGACTATCTTTCTAACGTTATCAATCACAACATGGATGCTTAGTAATGATAGATAAAAAGTAATCAAAATTGGATTCAATTTCATGTTCTACTTCTTATACTCTTTCTAAATTTTAATAACTTTATCGAACAAATTACTTAGTATGCCTATGATTTAGTAGATTACTTACTTTGTCTATGATCACCTAGCTATTAGACATGCATCTCATACTATCTTCTTCTACGTAAGCTTTGTATTATCTTTCCCAATATAATATTTCTCATTTGCTGGATCAAAAACATGCCCTCACAATCCTTGGATAACGTATATGCATGATAATATAAAAAAACTTATGATTTTACCTTTACACTAGGTGCCACCATGGAGAAAAGTGATACCTCAACCAATAGGACTATAATACTTGAAAATTGTGAACCCATAGCATCATAGAAAAATTGAACCAAAAGAACATATCAAGAATATGCATGCAGAGCAGACAAAAATTTACAAAATAATGATACATAGAGAGTGCACAAAAAGTTGCAAAAAATTGCAAAAGTTGCATAAAGATGAAAAAGTTGCATAAATTTGCAAAAGTTACAAAAAATTGCAAAAGTTGCAAAAAATTGCAAAAAGTCTCATGGGCACAAACCATCAGTGTTAACACATGCGGGTAGGCAAGTTTATGCTAGGCATACTTCTATTTTTCTTCCCAACTCCCTCGAATGTTCAAGGCCATATTGTAGCATTGTTATCTCTTAAGTGCCCTAAGTTAAAAAAAAATTGTTGAACTATATGTTAGATACATGGTTAGTCCCAAAGACACTGAGAGGGGGGGTGAAACAGTGTCTAACCGATGGATGAAATATTTAAACTTATTTGCAACTTTACAATCCAAATTAATATACCTGTAAGCAAATAATAATGCAATAAAGAGAAACAAAAGAATAAGCATCAATGCACACCATAACACATATATTTTTGGCGAGGAAACCCGGTAGGGGAAAAACCTTAGTGGGATTTGTGACCCACAATATTTACTCACTGGCCAATATGAATAAATATTACTCAATACAATAGGGGTCTGCACATGCAGGAAGACCAACTGCCTAGAGCTCACTACTCAACACCAAAAGGGAGTCCCACTAACTACAATTGGATGGTTAAATCCAATAACAATGTACTACTTCAAAATAGCATCTGCAATGCTGGATTTAGTACTGGTTTAAGCTTTGTCTGATACCTTTGCCAAAACCTTGCTTGTAAATGATTCTGCTTACACAGAATAGTCTTCACTCTGCTCTGCTCTTATTCTCTCATAAGATAAACACATCAAAATGCATATAGAGTTTTCACTCTCATATACTGCTTACATACATACCTACATACATACTTTCTTACATTACACATCATATCATCAAAATGACCTACAAGATCTCATACATATATGAGTATTTACAATACATTATGTTGGCCATACAAATATAATATTACAATACAACGCATTTTTCATAAACAATATTATTTCCAAGTTGGCTTGAACTGTCGGTATAATATGCTACTAGTGTAATTGGATGCCAATGTGAATAATGCTTGTAGTGATTGTCAGTGCCGATAGGTGAAGTCTTTTTCCGGTAGAACCTTTGAACCTTGTTACTATCTAGTTGTCATCAATGACAACATCAACCATTCTCATCTAAGTGTATAATGCTAACAATCTCCCCCTTTGACATTTATGGTAACACTCATGAGAAAAACCAAAAACTGATATCCAAAATGAAAGTGCTCCACCTAAGCAAATGATTCCTTTTGTTCACATTTCAATGCCTTACTTTGTACCTTTTTCTCATCATACCACTCCAACTTTGGCATCAATGACAAAGGATTTCAAAAGAATAAAAAATTCAAAAATTACCTAGAAACCTATAGTTGGTTATGTACAATCTGAAAAATGTCAGCCAAAACCAAGTTAAGACCTTGCAAAAACTTTGTATTGTCAGAAATTATAGTCTGTGTTTGATGGATCATCTCAATGAGATAATGCATCTGTTGCCCCAGTGATCTTTCTCCTTGAATAGTTGCCTTGGTTAGCTCATTCCAGTGTGTTAACAAATTATCCAATATAGGACCAAGTTTGTTCTTTAACTCTCGGGTTTTCATCTTCAACCTTGCTTTAGATCCCTTTCTAGTTTCTCAATCTTTTCTTCATAAATAGCCATCTCTTGATCCAAAAATGATGTGAGTTTTGAAGAACCAATCATATTGTCAGCAACGTCATCAATCTCTTTTTGTGTTTTCCTTATTTTATCATCAATATATTTTGTTAGATGGTGAGGTTTGCATGCTTCCCTGTACAATTCCTTGTATTCCAGAATGGTGGAATTCAATACCGGTAACAATGAATCAATCTGTCCTATACAGTCCTTTATTGTTTTGTCAAAGAAATCATCCTTCTCCTTATTTACCCTTTCCTAAATGGTCTCCTCGTTTATCTTATCTATAGTTTGAATGTTAGAAGAGATGAATTTAGACAATGTGTCCAATTTACCTATAGACCCAACAATGTGATCAACATTGCACGTCGGTGCAATCATCTGCAAAATTGATAAAGATTCATCAATAGCCTTAAATGCTAAGACATTGCATTTAGTTATCTTCTTTATGGAATCTATTAATACATCAATAACATCTGTTGGTCTATAATCCATAGTAGAAGTACTGTGAGAAGTGCTAGGTTATGCAATAATTTTCTTCTCTTCTCCAAATACATGTTTAGTTACCTTAACCATTTCTTCTTCCTCATTTCCATCCTTAACCTTTTCTTTATCCACTTTCTCTTCCTTATTCTCACTCTTACTTTCTATCAGTTCAGATAATTTCTGTTCTTGTTCTTTTTCTGCTTCTAACAGTATCTCAATGTTCTACTGAGTGTCCACAGTTTTGACCGATGATTTAGAAATCTCAACATTTATAGCTTCAGATTTCTTTTCTTCTATAGTTTTCTTATCCAACACAATATTGATGTCCTAAGTGTCAACATTCATTGTGAATAGAATGTCTGACTTAGGAACAACATTATCTATTTTCACTTCCTCAGACTTCTCTTCTTCAGGCTCATTTTGCATTTCTATCGGTGCCTCTGATACTACTGGTGGGGTGTCCTATGCAAGTGCAGCAAGTTATCCTTAACCGTGATGTCAGGTACACTGCCAGCCTTACCCTTACCCTTATCTGCTTTCTGATATACTTTTGTGAAGGATTTGTCAACCTTTTGTCTATCTTTCTCTTCTCTCTTCTCTTTCTCAACAAAAAATATATCCCACTTATTAGTTGTTTCATCTCCAATCTCTTTTAATATGTAGGCCATAAGACTAACTTGCTGGTGACCACTTGCAAAAATAGTCCTGTTAGCTTCAGATACTAAATCATCAATTTCTTGCTTAGAATTAATAGGATGAACTGCTAACAGAGCCTCAAATTTTAATTTCTTATCTAACTCCATAATAGACATTATTTTGGATTCAAGTCTCAAGTATAAATCATTAGGAAGAATATCTATAACCTCAATAAGAACCTTCTTATATATATCCAAATACAAAATAATTCTCTCCTCAATGGTATCCTTATCTGAATCCTTAAAAGAATGATAGAATTTATTATCATTACTAAGATTTCCTTCTTGTGTTATTTCATTGATAAGCTCTTCCGGTGAAAGAGTGTCAGGTTCCTTTTGTTCCGGTTGTTTCTTTGGTGTGACTTTCTTCTTCTGACCACTGGGCTCTCTCATAGCCTGTTGTTTCTTTCTAAGTGTTCTTGATTTCTTTAGAGATGGAGCAGGTACCGGTGAGGGTTTTATTTTCTTCCTTTCCATCATTTTGAATTTAGTTGCCTTATCACTGTCAGAAGCTGATGAGGTAGCCACAAGAGAAATATGTGCTACTGGTTGTTGTTCTAATTTTCTTTCTTGTTCAGCAACATCCTTCATCAAATCAAGTTTCAATAATTGCTTTTTAACAATTTCAACAAACTTAGAAGCATCTTTTATTACTTTGTCTCTTTCCTTCTTCTTCTTTTGAACTTCAACACCTTTCTCAATAGTTTCAGCATTACCAAATATCTTCTTTGTCGGTTCCGGTGGAGCATCTAGGAGTATTTTGGCATATGATTCCAAGATGTGTGAATCCACTTCATAACCCATGTCTATTATCTAGATAGTTCTAGGTCTAACTGCCTCCATCCATACTTTATCTCTTTTCACAACAAAACATATTTGTTTGTCATATTTGTCAATAATGCTCTGAGGGATCCTTTCCCTTTGCTTCATTTTAGCTTGAAAATCCTTGAAGTACTCTTTTACCACTTTGTCACCATCTGAACCTATGACGGTAATTGCCTCCTTTATCTGTTTTCCAACAGAAATATCATAACCAAAGTCCTTATGTCCAATACCGAGAATCTCCTTTGAGAAATATAGCATTAAGAATACAATCAAATTCCCAAACTTGAAAGTTCCCTCTTGTCATCTTTGATCTTGTTCAAATTTTCTAACAGTTCATCTTTCAGCCATTCATAGATGTCAATTTTGCATTATTCATAATCATCTCATAGGAACTATGAATGCATAAACTTGATACAAAATTCAGCCTATTAGTATGAGAAGCTTTGTATCCAATAACCATACTTGCATATTTAACATTGTTGTCAGTTATATCACTAACCCTAAGTGATATGTTGTCAAATGTAGCGTCGGTTAAGTTCATAACCTCTTTGTTTGGAATTTTCTTTTTCTTATCAGGCCTAGTGCCGGTAGAAGGTAAACCTGTAACAACCCTAATTGCTTCCTTCATGATTTTGAAAACTAAATCTAACCACAAAAATTCACTGTGAACTCTGCTAAGAACATAACGGACAATCTCATCTAAAAATTCAGGCATGTGAAGGATGTCAATAACCCCTAAATATTCAACAACCTTGTGTTCCAGTTTAACTACACCTCATTTGTCAGTAATAACATTCATGAACATATTCTTTAAATCCTCAGACCCTAAATCTTCAATGTTACAGTGTATGTATGTCCTAGGGTCTTCAGCAAACACAACTCCTTTCGGGATTTTTGAAAATGCACTAATGGAGTTATCCAACTTAGATATCATAGGGATTATCTTAAAGATAGGTCTAGGTCATTTTACATTCTCCACAATAGTAGTGTTTGCAATGAATTCAGGAACGAGGGATGAAGAAGCCATGTTGTAAGATAAATACCTTTAAACTAAAAAACCTTGGATGCCTTGAAAAAAACCTTTGTTACCTTGCCTCTAGAATGTCGATGCTCAAATTTTGCACACTTCTAATTCTTGAATTCTTTGGTAAGTCAAAATGAGAAATTATCGTTCTTTATAACCAAAAAGTTAACTTACAATCACAATAAATGCTTCGCCATTGAAGTGAATACTCAACATGTTTTTCGGTAAGGAATAATTATAACTTCTTACCACCAACTGAGGGTAAATGCATGATCTTCAATTAGTTGTCTTACCCCTAAGGATTATTCCTTAGTTAGATGAAGAACCTCCTGTCGGTGCAAGATTGCCTTGTTTTGTCGGTGCAGAGACCGATTCTTCATTTCTCTGATCTCTCTTCCTGATCCATTGTTTAGTGAATTCTTGCTTGATTTAATTTACCTTTTATTTGCCTTTGTCATTAGATCCTTTGTAGTTCGCCGGTACAGTCTTACTTCTACAAAATTTTGCAAAATGCCCAATCTTGTTGCATGCATAATAGGTTACATTGTTTCTCTGAATAGCTTTTCCATAACCTTGACTAGTTTGAGTTCTGCATTGATTAGATAAATGTCTAAATCTCCCACAAACATAGAATTTCACATTCATTCTATAATTATCTGAGTTATGACCATTTTTATTGCATTTGGAGCATTGACTGGTGGATGAGTTTGTATTCTGATTATTCCTAAACCTGCACTGATTTTCTCTATGACCAAATTTGTTGTAATTAAAACATTTCCCATTGAATTTATAAGTATTAGGTTGCCTTACCGGTTTGTTGTGATCATGATTGTTCGCTTTCCTGAACTTTCTCCATGTTCAAATCCAAGTCCAACTATTTCTCCATCAAGTTTCTGACTTTTCAACATATCATCAAGCTTCTGAACTCTTTTTGAATTTATCTTTGTATTCATTTGCTATGACTAAGTCACCTTCCAAAGTGCTAAATTGTCTCATAAATTCCTCTTTATCATGTTGCATGTGAATCAAATCTATTTTAAACATATCATTTTCATAACTAAGCCTTATAGATTCATTTGATCTTTTATTAAGTCTTCTGGCCAAATCTTCCTCATTCCTCTTTCTATCTTCAATATCCTTACATAGTCTCATGGTTAAATCTTGCATCTCATTCTTCATGTTTCTGTTCTCTTGTCTCAGTTTCTCTGCAATATCTTTGAGAGTTTCTTTTTCTTAATCATCTTGGTTTTGCAATTGCACATGTAATTATTTTCTCTTATTCTTTGCTATGACCACATTATCTTGAAGTGCTTTGATGAATTCCCGAGCAGTTCTGAGTTCATCTTCTAGTTTGGTATTCTTCAATTTTTCTACATCAAAATCTTCAAGAGCTCCTTCCAACTATTGTCTCAAACTTTCCATCGGTACTGGTTTTAGAATCTTCCTCAAGTTGTTAGGCTTCTGCAAATAGAGGACCAGGCTCTAATACCAATTGTTAGATACTTGGTTAGTCCCAAAGACACTGAGGGGGGGGTGAATCAATGCCTAACCAGTGGATGAAATATTTAAACTTATTTGTAAATTTACAATCCAAATTAATATACCGGTAAGAAAATAATAATGCAGTAAAGAGAAATAAAAGAATAAGCATCAATGCACACCATAACATAGATATTTTTGGTGAGGAAACCCGGTAGGGGAAAAACCTCGGTGGGATTTGCGACCCACAATATTTACTCACTGGCCAATATGAATAAATATTACTCAATACAATGGGGGCCTGCACATGTAGGAAGGCCAACTACCTAGAGCTCACTGCTCAACAACAAAATGGAGTCCTACTGACTACAATTGGATGGTTAAATCCAATAACAATGTACTGATTCAAAATAGCATCTGCAATGCTAGATTCAGTATCGGTTTAAGCTTTGTCTGATACCTTTGCCAAAACCTTGCTTGTAAATGATTTTTCTTACACAAAATAGTCTTCGCTCTACTTTGCTTTTATTTTCTCATAAGATAAACACATCAAAATGCATATACAATAATTCACTCTCATATACTGCTTACATACATACCTACATATATACTTTCTTACATTACACATCCTATCATCAAAATGACCTACAAGATCTCATACATATATGAGTCTTTACAATACATCATGTTGGTAATACAAATATAATATTACAATACAATACATTTTGCATAAACAATATTATTTCCTAATTTTATCATTTTAACTCACAAAAGAGGGCGAAACAATTCACACCCTTAAATCCAATCAGTATTCAATCTTTATCATCACTAATATGTGACTAAATCTATTAGATTCTCCCTCTTTTAAATGTAATGGAAAATTAGTAGTTTTCATACATCTAATGGTGGAAACCCTATTTTTTCCCCATTACACAACCTACGAGATCATGTGAGACCCTTTAAAATAGCCTATCTCAGATTTTCAAGAATCGAAACCATTTTCCTAGGGAAGCAATTTTTCTATTGATGCAAAAAATGTCACATGCATGTAATGCAAAGTTTCAAGGTAGCCTAATTTATGTTATATTCATCATGGGAAAGCATCATCACTGTGAACACATACAAGTAGGTGGTTTTATGTTAGGCATACTCCTATTTTTCTTCCTAACTTTCTCAAATGTTTAGGGCCATACCATAAGATGTTGTCTCTTAAATTCCTTGGGTTAAAAAATTGTCAAACGTTAACGGGTTGTTTCTTAGAATTGAAGGCATAATAAAATGATCTATTTAAACCTATGGGTTCATGTGAGGACCATCTACAATATCCTATCTCAAATTTCTAAGACTCAGGAACAATTTTCCTAGGGTAGCAATTTTTTTGTCACTACAAAAATCATCAAATGCATGCAATGCAAAGTTGCAAGGTAGCCTATTTTTTATTCTTTTCATCATGGGAACCAACCATCAACATGAATTCTTTTCGGTACAGGAAGTCTTTTACTAGGCATGCTCCTATTTTTCTTCTCAACTGTAGTACCCCTACTAGTTTGAACTCATTAGACTCATATTTTATTATTGGTTGTTTTTCAGTGGATACATTAGCATGACATATTATTCAGATTTTAATGACATTATGCTTTATTTGGAGATGAGATGTATAATTTATTTGCAGTATTTCAGTACTTGTGATTTATGGTATTTTATGTATTATTGCTATGTACTGACATTTTACTTTATTTATGTAATGTGGAATTATATGTTGTGTGTTTGCGAGTGTATTGGATGCAAGGGGACGATTTTCCTTCACTCATTTTGGTGAGATAAGGAACGTCGCAATTCTCCTTCATTGGTCTGTTTGTCGTGTTTTCTATATTACATATATGTATGTATGTGTGGTTCGGTGATGCAGGATATTGCAGGTACAAGTACCAGGTAGGTACGGGGTATCGTCTCCACCTAGCTTCACAGGTCTGAGTGTGCCTTATATTTTCCGATGGAAGTGGAGGAGATAGTACTTGACCCTATTTTACTCAGTTACACTCTTATGAGTGTCGTCAGTTAGTCGTTTTGTCAGTTAGTTCAGTCTTCGTATTTTGTCATTTTATCTTTTATGGGTAATTGCTTGAGATTTGTTTAATTTGAGTGTTTTAGTGGATTTAATTAATTAATTAATTAAGTTTATGAAATTATCTCATTATTGTATTGTTTATGCATTGAGATTATAAATTTAGTTAATTAAAGAAATTATTAAATTAAGTTGCATAGTATTAAAAATATATTTTTTTTAAAAATAAATTAGATTAATTGTATTCTAAAGTTATAATTAAATAAATGAATAAAAGGATTAATTGGAATTAAAGTATTGTTTTAATTCTTTATTTAGAAAATTAATTAATTGGAATTAAAAGTATTGTTTTAATTCTTTATTCAAAAAATTAATTAATTGGAATTAAAAAATTGTATTAATTCTTTATTTAGAAAATTAATTAATGTGCATGAGAAAAGTAATGAAAGAATAATGTTTTAATTATTGCATGTGATAAATTTAGAAAATAAAATAAATAAATTACTATTATTCTAAATTTAGGATTTTTGTGAAAAAGCTATTGAACCTAGAATTTTAGTTTAAATAGGGGTTAGGTCTTTATTTTAGAAACACACAGAGACAGGAACACACAGGAACAGGTCAAGAATTTAGGTGAAGGAAATTTATTGGAAGTTATTGAAGGGATTAGGGCTCTTCTACAAAATTCTTCCAAGAAAGCTATACCAGGGTGGATGATTTCTTAGTTTTGTGTTTTATTAAAAATATTTCTATTTTTCTCTGCTTGATGTGTGTGTAAAATAATTGTCAAATCCAAACTCTCTTCTGGTGAATTCAAGTTTTGTTTGAAAATTCATGCCTGATGTGTATTTCTTGTTTGTGGAAATAACGTAATTTTGTGAAAATTGGGAAAATTATTATAGAAAGTTTGCCAAGTTTTTATGGTGCATGGAAATTGCATGATTTAGGAGAAATGGTATTTACCTGAAAAATGGTTTTAATTACCTTGAGAAAATAAATTTAATTATACATTAAATTTATTTAGGTTAATTAATTTTTTTTTAAAAATGAATGAAGAAGGATTGAAATTTTGTTAAAATGGAATTATGGGAAAAATATTGTTTTTATTATTGTTAAAATTTTATTGAAATAAAATTATTAAAAAAAAAATATTGATTAATTATTTTTCTTTTTAAAAATATATAAAAATATATATATAAAAAATAATTATAAAAAAAAATATAAATTAAAAAAAATATTAAAAAAATAATAATAAAAAAAAAAATTTATTACCTACGGTAGCATCCGCTACCAGCGGTAGTACACAGTACTACTGACGGTAGCAGTGCTACCAATGGTAGCAGCTACCTGCGGTAGTAGTGCTATCGGACGGTAGCAAGTGCTACCGGACGGTAGTACTAGCTATCGGTGATAGCATGGGCTACCGTGACAGACCTTTTTGCAATGTTTAAAGTGGTTTTTATAAATTTAATTAATTTTTAAACCTTGTCCACTGTTTTGGGTTTCATACCCAGGGAATTAAATAAATTAGATATTATTATATGTATATAAATAAATATATGTATATTCATATATGTGTTTATATATATATATATATATATATTTCTTTTGGTAGTTATTATAATATTTTAAAAGTCATTTGAAATATTATTTAATTACAGTTTGGAATGTTAATTTAAATAAATATGTTGAAAATACTTTAGGAGAATTATTTGTATTTTTAAATCTTATTGGACAAATGACAAAGTGAATGTTTTTGGTATTAAAAAGTTGTAAATTCTTGTTATCTAGAAATTTGTAAATTGCATGTTATTGATGCTTTGACTGTTTTTAAGGAAAGATTGCCTATGAGAGGATCTTGCGTATATTGTGTTCTCAGTCAAGTGTTATTTCATTGCAATTTTGGTTAAATTGTCATTGTGTCTTATGTTATTATTTCTCCTAGACTAGGTGTTGTTGTATAACCTATTTGATATGAGCCATTATGTGTCTTTGTCCAAATGGTCATTCTTAGGTTGGTATTGTGTATCCATCACCTGTGTTTGTCATAATTTTTTATGGTTGCCTATTTCGCCATAGAGCTCTCGTGGAGGGAAACATTTCCTGTTAGTGTCCTAAGAGAGAGAGTGGCTTTCAAGCGGGGGCCATGCCCAAAGTGGATGATAGGATAACCCGTCGAAAGTTAGTTAAAAAGTGATAACCTAATAATTGATTAAGGGGTGGGTAGATTTAAATATTAATTAAGATAAATGTGCCTCGTGCATAGATGAGTGCTTGTACAGGGCTCATGATGTTATGAGAAGGCCTGGAATGGCAAACTTACCACCTTGTCTTCACGAAAGCATTGGTAGGGTCCACATGAGACTTAGTTGGAACTGGAGGCTCCGGAGAGGTTACTAGGAGAAACCCGAGTATGGGGGCCGAAACCTATGGAGGCTGTACCATGGTAACCATCAAGCTATGCGATGACACTCTCTTCTTAGAGTCACTAGTGTTTTGTGAGTTGTGTTACATGGATGGTTGTAGAGTCTTGTAGTCCTTTTGTACTTGTCTTGCTTTGCTTCCTTGAGGGTTTTCTACTATCTCCTAGCACGGTGGGGTGGTTCCATTTCAAGATCACATGGTCGGGTGGTAGTGCCACTTCCCATCGGATGTTCTGGATTGTATCTTCAAGCGAGGAAAGGCTTCGTTGGTGTTTCTTGGTTCGTGGTTTATGTACCAGCTCTTGTTCGAGATCATTGTTCAGTTGAGACCTTGTGATCATTGTATCAGACTTTTATGTAACCTTGATATTGTATCTTTGTAACCAATGGTATTATTGGAAGCCATGTATTTATGGATATTGTAATATTATTATGTCAATGAAATAAATGTTATTGTTTTGATCTTATATTTAAATGGTTTATGGAAATTGGATACATTGGAATACTTTTATTTCTTTATTATGAAATTTGGATGTATGTGTAGTTTTAAACTTAAGTATTCAATTTATCTAATTAAATGGATTAACTGTAGTGTTAACATAATCTATGAAATTAATCTTCGTTGGTTACCCTTAGGAAAACTTATGATAGACTTCCGCTATGTTGATAAACGTACAATGATTATAGTTAGTACACTTAGTCTTTAACAAACAAAAAAATTATTTCACCCTTTAGTTGCCTAGTTGTGTTGTTTTCCTTTAGGGTTCCTGGTGGGGCATTACATCAACTCACTCAAACTTTCAGGGCCATACCATAGTGGCACTATCTCTTAAGTGCCTAGAGTTTAAAAAACTATCAAACTTTGACAGGTTTTTTCTCACAATCTAGGGAACATTCATGTGAGGACCCTCTACAATAACCTATCTCATATTTTCAATACTCAAAACCATTTTACTAAGGCAGTATTTTTTTGTTCATGTAAAAATTGTTAGATGTATGTAATGCAAAGTTGCAAGGTAGCCACTTTTTTGTTATGTTCATCACGGGTATGAACCATTAGTGCGAACATATTCAGGTAGGAAATTTTATTCTAGGAATGGTCCTATTTTTTCAACTAGCTTCAATGTTCATGGCCATACCATATCAACGCTCTCTCTTAAGTGCTTTGAGTATAAAAGACCATCAAATTTTGATTGGCCATTTCTTAGAATCAAGCACATACAAATGATCCATTTAAACCTATGAGGTCACATGAGGATCCTCTACAATAACATGTCTCATATTTTCAAGACTCTAACCCATTTTCCTACGAAAACAATTTTTTGTTGATGTAAAAATCATTAGATGCATGCAATACAAAGTTGCAAGGTAGCCTAATTTTTGTTATGTTCATTGTGGCACCTAACTATCAATTCTAATTAATCTAGGACAACCCTAATGAACCTATGACAACCCTAATTAATATTAGGCATCTAGGTAATGAAATGAGAATGAGAATGAAAAGGATAACTATAGACTAACAAGCCTATATTAAGCCCTAATGAACTTAGGACAACCCTAATTAATGTAGGGAAGCTAGATAATGAAATGATAATGAGGATGAAAAACATTAATATATACTAACAAGCCTATATTAAATCCTAATGAACCTAGGAAAAACCTAATGAATGTAGAGTGACCAAGTAACGAAATGACAATGAGGAAGAAAATGATAAATATAGACTAACAAGCCTATATTAATCCCTAATGAACCTAGGATGACCCTAATGATTGTAGACAACCAACTAACGAAATGATAATGATGATGAAAAGGATAAATATATACTAGAAATCATGTATTAAGCCATAATGAACCTAGGACAACCCTAATGAATGTAGGGCAACCATGTAATGAAATGATAATGAGGATAAAAAGGATAAATATAGACTAACAAGCCTATATTAAGACCTAATGAACCCTATCAATGCAGGGCAGCCCTAATGATCATAATCATCATTTTTAATTTTTTAGTCTTGTAATGGTGAAAATTAGGGTTTCACAATAAAATGTAATTAAACCACTATTTTTTATTAATTACCATCACATTAGGGAAAGCTAGGAATTTGATAGATCTAAACATAATATACCAATATTCTAATTAGATTCTAGGCCTCCTAAGTGAGACTCTTCTTTCCCTTGTATTGAATTGAATTTGAATTATTTAAATATTAGGGTGCAATGGTGAGTTATTGAAGAAATTATGCATAAATAGTGAGCTATAGTCATTGTATGATACCACAAACCTGGATCTAAGCAGTAGATGAAGGTTCGTCTCTGTTCCCAAAAATTTAGCCTAAGTTATCAAGACTATGGTGGTGGTCACCTTGGTCCTCCTAACTTTTTGCCATGTCCAAAGGGGAACCTGTTCATCTTTGTTAATCTTGTGACTCCTTCGAAAAACAACTTTGTACCTATTCTTGCATATAGTGAAAAGGGGAAAATTGTTCAAAATAAGGGTTTGCCTTAGGTCAAACCTCAATTTTGGTATTAACCATGAAATAGAATTGAAGTGTAAGTGAAGTCTTGTACTAAAATACTTTCCTTTTGAGGGAAAGGTTGAAAATGAATGAAAACCTAATGATATACCTTTAATGAAGTTTTGTTTGTCTTCATCAGGAATTAGGGTTTCATGTAGATAGTCATCATAAAACATAGAATATGAATGTCATCTCCAATGCTTGATAGAAGACCAATTGCTTGCTCGCTCGATTGTAGGATCTCAATTTTTCTCTCTTGAGTTGATATCAATCTAAATTAGGATTAAAATGAGAGGGGTAGACCTCCTTTAATAATTGTTAGCTGAAAAACAAATTGAATTTTTGACATAGGCCAACATGAGATCGAGGTCCCTTTCCAAATTGGGTGACCATTATGAGGCCCCAAAATGGGCCCTTTTTTAGAGGACCATGTTACTAGTCGCCATTATCCTAGACATTAGGCTCCATGGTAAAGGGGGGAGGAAGTGTAGATAGTGAAAAAAATGAGTTTGATAACTAGTGTGAGCAGAATCAATGCTTTAGTTAGGCCTTAGAGGAAAAATGCCAAAGTGAGGCCTACATGAGGACCAAATTGTAGGCAAGTACAATTTGGGACACTATATTTAGCCCCCATTTTAGCAGGAATATGAGACTAATCATACTCAAAGTAAAGTACAATGGTGTGCATTAAAAAATTCCACCATGATATGAAAGAGACAAGATGCCCTAAGGCCCCAAGGGACTTTAGGATCTCACTACTTCAATATCAAGATAAAAAGGACATCATAAGAAAGAGGAAAGAGAAAGAAAATCATAACTACTAGCCTAGTAAAGTCTACTTATTATGAGTCATGAAAAAGAAAAATACTAACTTACAAAATAAAAGGCTCGGTTTGAAAGGTAACTTGAGTATGAAACATGTTATGATGTGTGCATAAAGTGAAACATTGAGCAGAGTGTAAGTCCCCACATTAAAGTGATTGCATATGTCTTATAGGGAGCAATTTCTTTAAGGTATAATGCATCTAAAAGACAAGCATGTTACCAAAATGAGATGCCCCCAAGAAAGGACAAATAAAACACATACGAGATCCACTAAATCTGGGGTCAATATGCTCTTATGATAAATATTGTATATCATGAATATCTATATTGAATTGATCTCGTCCCCCAAAGATAGTGGAACCGCAAGCACAATGAAAGAAGGGAACATGTGTCTTTTGAGTCAACATGGAAGAGACCAAAAGAGATCTCAATGCTTTGCATCTTCTCCTAGTAGACAACACAAGGGACAACAAATAGAACCTAACATAACACAATGGAGTGACAAGGGTCATCCAAAGAGAACCTAACATAACAAAAAAACACATCATGAGGGAAACAAATTACAAACAAGAAAGAGAGGAGATATTATCTATAGGACTAATCAAGCTAATCAAGCAAATCATTAACCTCCCAATCTCGCTAAACATTGTTTTAGGAAGTTGGACAAGATGGAAGAGGAGCAACTTTGAGAAAAATAGATGGAGCTACAAAAAGTTCCAATCAAGGAACATGCTCTAATGATGGGTCACTTTGTTTGTCTCTAGGAGCTAGGATTAATTATTGTAGACACCCAAAAATGGTCAACGCTTGCGAGGTCATACTTTAACGTTTGCGCATTGCCTCATTTTAGGTTTTTGCGTCGCATTAATATTTCTCCTATGTCACGCACTTGGTCTTTATCATTTGCGAACATAGAGTCATTCTTCTATATTCTTCAATCATCTCCTCCTTGAATTTGGTCTTGTCGACAACATTATCCAGTCATGATTTTGATCGATTTTATCTTGTTGTATCAATGTGCGTGCTAATTTGTCATCATTTTGGACATTGTCAATCCTAATTAGGGTTTTGTCCTCTTTTCAATCTTGTCATCATGTGATCTATTTGTCATCGATCGTTGTCATTGTTCGATTTTGTCATTTTACGATTGATTTGTCATCGATCGTGGTTGTTTTCAATCTTGTCGTCTTGCAATCTATTTTGTCATCGATCTTTTTCCTCTTGTCGATCTTGTCATTTTGTGATCATTTCGCTATCGATCATTGTCTATCTCAATTATGTCAATTTGGATCAATTTGTCATTGTTCCTCATCAATTGGCGCATTTATCAAATCATTTATCACATTGGTCATTTATCAATCTAAAATCAAATCAAATCGAGTCAATTATCTTTCAAGACCTAATTCGTCTTCCAGGGTTTTGTGATTTAATCATTTAACCTTGTGTGTCATTTCTTCCTCTAGGATTGAATAATTTATTTATTTATCCTAGGTCTTCGTGTTGCAATTAAATGTTTCATTTGATTGGCTAATCAATTGTTCCTCTTTTTGTGAATTAATTAATAAATGAAGAATTATTAATTAATTTCCTAATCTTTCATCAATTTTCCCTCTTTGTGAATTATTAATAAATGAAAAATTATTAATTAATTCACTAATTTCTAATTTTCATTAATTTCCTAATTTCTAATTTCTAATTCCTAATTCCTCCTATTTTTCTTAATTCCTAAATTCTTAATTCTCTAATTTTCTAATTTTTAATTTTAATTTCCTCCTATTTCTCTCCTAAATTTATGGAAATGACATAGAAATTTGTCATAAATCGTCATAAGTTCTTGACATAGCAATTTGTCATAGAATTTGTCTTGACATAGCAATTTGTCATAGAATAAGTTCTTGACATAGAAATTTGTCATAGAATTTGTCTTGACATAGCAATTTGTCATAAGATTTGTCATAAAATTGTCATAAATCTTTGCATAGCAACATGTCATAATTTTGCTATTCTTGATTTGAATTTCTATTCGAATCACTATCATGCTAATTTGTTCATTTCTCCAATTTCTCTATAAATTGGATGATCTTCATCAATCAAAGCTAATCCCTATCAGACTATCGAACTTATGCTTCTAGTACTCTTGACCAATAACCAACATCCATCTTGCTTTCAATTGTATGTGTGCACTTGTAGGTGAGATCCACAAATCCATTGAAGAGGAAAGAAGAACAATGGAGCCGCATGGAAGAAGCATCCAAATCGTCATCTGGTTTGGATGATTTTTACTTTTGAATGCTTCGTTTTATGTCTCTATTGAGTGTGCTTAGGATTAGATCATTGCAATGTGTGATTGAGCTAATAATGATTAATATGTCTTTTATATATTGCTTTGATGATTCCTATTTCCTAAGCTACAATTATTTTAAAAATTATTTACATATATCATTGTCAACTTCAACAAGCTCATGCATATTATCCAATTTATTAACATCAACATTGTTAACATGAACAACATCATCATCCATTTTTTCATAAAGATTAATAAAAATAAAATCTCTAATATGAATAGAACATGAACCATCATCTTTCTTAAGCATTTTTAATCTTGGTGATTTAGGTTTAACTTCCTCCCTAGGATTTGGTGAAGGCTGGATAAATGGGACTGAGTTAATATTTGGTGTCTTCAAGGAGGAAATGGGTTGAGAATAAAATTCATGAACCTTAGCATAATGTCTTCATCGATGTTTGCTCATACAACGATTTCATTTTATTTTAGCCAAAGGTTGTGAAGATTTAGGATCAATGGACATATGCTTCTTTTCTTCCTTTAAAGGATAAGTAATGGGAGGAGGTCTACTAAGTTGAAAAATAAGAGATGTTGGGTGCTTTCCTTTATAAGACGTAAGAGGTGGGACTGTGGCATATATAGGAGGAATAGAAGGTGTAGGAGGGATACCAGGTCCATTATAAGGAGGAGGAATAGGTCAAGGGTCTCTAGGCTTACTTAAAGATAAGATCATCTCGTTCTTCCACCTTTGATAAGATAAAGAAAGAGTATCACTTTGAGGCTTAAGATGCTCAAATTGTTTAGACCAAAAGTAATCAAGGGTGACATCTCCATGCCTCATTGTGGGTTGGTACATACTATGATTAATTGTTATGATAGTTACATTATGAGGGGATTTTAGACATTTATGAATTGTAGAAGGGATGGCTTTCATGGAAGAGAGACAAGGATGTCCCAACTTCACACAAAATTGATTTGATGTAGGAATAATAGAAAAAAAGACATCTAAGCACTTAGTACCAACCTCAATTAGAAGAGTAATAAAACTAATAGTAGGGAAAGAGAAATCATCATACAACTTGACCACTACATCAGATTTATCATATGTTATGTGATGCAATTGTAAAGTATAGAGATATTCCTCAGTGATCACATTCACCATAAACATTGAAACAATTAGCACCTCTCGTGAGAGTTTATCTTTGATCTTCGCAGTGATATATAGTGGACCATCAGGTGCAACAATAGTCTCGCTAGGATCAAAGGTAATGCATAGGTCCTTAGGAGGTGTAGGTTTCTTAACAAGATTCACAATATTATTAAACTCAACACCAAGGTCATTAGGAGAATATGCAAGAGGCTCACACTCAACCACATTAGTATAATGGGAAGGAAAAGGATTAGTAAAGATTTGAAAGTTTTGATTAGGAGGAGCTACAGATTTTTTTCCTTTGTCATTCACACCAGCTAAGATATGGTATTGTTATCAATATTATTGAATCCTACCCCTTAAGGTAAAACACTTCTTCGTATCATGACTAGGTTGACGATGAAATTAGAAAAAGGCTTTGGCATCATGATAGGATGCAAAAATTTGGAGGTATTAATTAGCTTAATGGGAGAAAGTTTCAAAATATTTTTATCTATAAATTTTGATATTGTACTATGCAAAGACTTAGAAAGAGGATTAAAAACTTTTTGAAAGTATTGGATAAAGGGGCCACACTTAATTCCATTGATGCCATTGGATTATTGATATTGTCATTATCTTGATGTATCCCTTGTTCGGTTCAAACTTCGCAAAAGATTGTTGAGCACTCTCATTCTTATCAACTGGAGCCATTGAAGTAGATGATTCAAATTGACTCACTTGAAGCCAACAATTATGAAGCACTACACACAACTGCGTAAAGGAAGTAAAATCCAAAAAATGAAGCTTATCCCTAATGTCTTTTTGTAATTTAGCAATAAAAATTCTTTGAACATAATGATCAAACATAGGATAAGCAGTTTGAGAATATATTTATGTTTATATCTACCAATAAAATTAGTCACTTTTTCTTTAACACCTTGCTTACAATAAATCAAATTAGTCAAAAAAAATTTAGGACGAATATTATTGTGAAATTGTTGAATGAAAACATTAGCTAATTGTTGAAATGATGTAATAGAATAAGGAGGAAAAGAAAAATACCATTGGAAAGCTTTATCCTTAAAGGTTTGAGTGAATAATTTAGCATGATAAGTATTTGATCATGAGAAAAATCACTATAGAAAGTTTGAAATGTTTTCACATGAGTCAAAGGATCACTTTTTCTATTGAAAATCTACAATTGAGGGACTTCCATATATTTAAAAGGCACAAAATGAATAGTGTCATCAGATAATGGGCTTACTACATCAAATGTGGGCACATTAAACTTTGATTGGGTAATGGAAGCCAACTATTGTTGCGGGGATAAAATAATTTACACTAAGTTATTGATGGTTGTTTCGGTAGATGGATTGAAATTGGACATATTGGATTGTGATGGAGAAGTAAAATTGTTGTATTTAGGTGTAGCTTGAGAGTAATGAGGTGGAAAACTATGATATGTAGGCATGGGAAATGATTGCGATACAAATGGAAGACTCACAGAAGGAGGTATATAAGAATTTTCATTAACAAGATTGCCCCTTGTAAAGTGGAAAATTGGGGGCTTAGCAGATTCTCCATGTGGAAGGGAGGATTCACTAAGATCAATTTTCACTTGGGGGACTTTACATTCAAAAGAGGGGGATGAATCTACTAAATCCAATTCTAAATGATGCAAGGACTAAAAGCTGAGAAGATTGATTGTGTTTGGAATGTAATTGACCCTCTTTTGTAAGTTGATTAATTGAATTAAGATTAGGTTTTGGAAATGGAGACAAAGTATGAGAAAACAATGAGCTACATTTCGGGATTCAATCGTGCACCTAGATCTGAGAAGTTTGAAATGATTTAGAGTTGCTCTACAAAATCTGTCAAAAGTTGAAGGGACCGTATGTTTGGAACAAGTCGCCCCCAACTTGGTCCTCTCAACTTTCTGCACGTTGAAAAGGGTTTTTCCATTTCTATAAATAAAGCTCAATTCCAGAAGTACAACTGTACACCTTGTTTCTGCACATAAAGAAAGGGAAATGTGTTGGGAAAAGGGGTTTGTCTTTAGGTCAAACCCCAGTTTTGGAATTAATGAACTAGTTGAAATAATTTAATTGAAATGACTGAAAATAGAAATCCTCCTCTTTGATGGGGATGTTGAATTACTTGAAAATAAAATGCTTATGTTACAAGTGTGGTTGTCATTCTACCAAAAGATCGACCTGTTAATGCCCGATACAACCACTAGACTTATAGAATCCATAGGAGGTGGTTAAGTCATGTCACAAACCTGAGCGTTGTGCTGCACAAAACAAGGAAACCAAGTGCGCATACCTTGGAACAATCCCCCCCAAGCACAAGCGAGGGGTTTGAACCTATGACCAAGCTCTGATACCACTTGTTACAAGTGTGATTGTCGTTACACCAGAAGACCAACCTTTTAATGCCTGATACAACCACTAGACTTATAGAATCCATAGGAGGTAGTTAAGTTGTTAGGATTCCCAAAGATACTAAGAGGGGGGGGTGAATTAGTATCTAACCGGTATATTAATTTTCTTAACTTATAACATGAAAAACATATTAAAACTATGTACAGATAAAGCAGAAATAATGCAGCAAATAAGAACAAGAACCACAACATGAAAAGCACACCATAACACAATATTTTAATGAGGAAACCCGGTGTGGTAAAAACCTTGGTGGGATTTGTGACCCACAATATTTTCTTACTGGCTAACAAGGGAATATTACTCTTAAAATAGGGGCATGTACATGCAGGAAGGCCAAGTGCCTAAAGCTCACTGCTCAGTTACAAAAGAAGTCATGTTGACTTACAAAAATGGATTATACAAATCCAATGTCTTGTACTACTTCAGATTGGCAACTGCTATGCTAGATTCAATACTGGTTTAAGCTCTTCTACATACATAAACCTTTAACCTATAATTTGCATATTAGGTCGTCTAATATCTTCCCATACTTCACCTATCATTCCTTACTAAATGATCTACAATGATCTCATACATATATGATTCATATTACAATCCGCCCTGTCGGCTTACAAAGATTTTACAATTAATTACAAAATATGTCTATATAAAATTCCTATCGGCCAGGGTGTCGGTAATCTTCTTTTTCGAGTGTCGGTGATCCGTATACTGGTGTAGAGTCTGCCGGTGCTGGTGCCTATGTCTGCCTATCGGTATTACAAGACTATAAGGTTGCCATCAATGACAATACCTACAATCACCTACAATTTCTCATTGGAGTGTGGATTTGCCAACAATCTCCCCCTTTGGCATTGATGGCAACACTCATGAGAAAAATCAAAAAGTGTCCAAAATGATGTCCAAAAAGAATCTGCCAAAAATTGTTTTACCAAAACTATGTTGTCAAAAATGTATGTTCCCCCTGAGCTAATGATGTCCTATTCTGATCATTTTTCTCATCTCACAACTCCCCCTTTGACATCAATGACAAAGGTTGTCATTCGCTGTCATTCGAGTCCTACCTAGATTCTTGTAACCGGTGGGTTACAATCTGGAAAATATCTATAAAAACCAAATTTAAACTATAGCTGAATCTTTTGTTATCATGTAATGTCTCTTGTGTTCTCTGAACTGTATCGGTGAGTATGTGCATTTTCTCTTCTGGTGTCTTAAGTCTGGGAACTAGAGCCTCAGAAATTTCTTTTCTTAAAGAAATGAGGTAATCTAGTTTAGGACCAAGTTTACATTTTAAGCTCTTTGCCTTATCCTTTATTTTCTCTTTGTCCTTCTCTAACTTCTCAATTTTCTCTTCTAGATCTGCAATTTTCTTTTTTATCTCCAAAAATGAATCTAATGTACCTATCAGATTGTCATCAATATTGTTAATATCATCTTGTGTTTTGCTGATTTCCTTGTCTAGGTCTTCTTTTAGAATATTTGTTTTACAAGTGTCTCTATACATTTTCTTGAAATCGAAAATTGTCTCTCCTAGTTCCGATAATAAAGTGCCTTGTTCTTCTTCACAATTTCCTCAAAGAATCTCTCTTTTTCCTTAATCATTCTCTCCTTGAATGTGCCCTCATTTATTTGATCAACTATCAAAATGTTTCTAGTGATGAATTTAGACAATGTGTCTATTTGACCTAAAGAATCCTTGTTATCCATAATGCACTTTGGTACTATCAATTTAAGAATAGGAATAGTGTCATCGATAGCCTTATAGGCTTGTGCATTGCACTCTGTGATTTTCTTTATTGAATCCAATAAGACCTTTGTTACATTTGTAGGTCAGAATTCTGTTATAGAAGTACCAAATGTCTACCCAATTGTTCTCACAATATCCATGCTGTCGATTGTAGTAATCACCTTGCTTGATTTGACCTCTGGTAGGTCATTATGTGTTTGCATTTCTATTAGCAAAGGTTTGGGCTTTTCAGTTTTAGCCGGTGGCACTATCTCTGTCTGAACTTGTGTCTCAACCTATTCCTATTCTGGTTTCTCCATCTATGTCTCAGAAGGTTTCTCAATAGTCAGTTTCTCAATTTGTACCTCTGTACTTTCCTTTGCCGGTTCTCCTGATTATTTTTTAGTTTTATCTACCGGTTTCTCTAATGGTTTACCAGTGGTGTCCTCTACTGGTTTCTCTGTCCGAGTAGATTTTCCTATGCTTATATTTAAAGTGTCATTAACCTCAACTGCAGTCGGTGACTCAGTAGTCACATCTTTCTTCTTATCCTCAGTGGTTTCTCTGTCAACCACAACTTTTACTTCCTACATGTCTATATTTACAGTGTACAAAATTTCAGATTCAGGATTTGTATCCTCTAGAGGAATCTCCATACTCTCAGTGGTCGGTTGATTATTTGTAGTTTCTACCGGTGGAGTA
The DNA here is from genome assembly GCF_030272615.1 of Cryptomeria japonica. Lineage (NCBI taxonomy): Eukaryota > Viridiplantae > Streptophyta > Pinopsida > Cupressales > Cupressaceae > Cryptomeria > Cryptomeria japonica. Next base: position 72,455,778 of record NC_081408.1, on the reverse strand, counting down.
TCCAAAGGAGGTGGGGTTAAGTTATCAGTTATTTTTAGGCTTGGAGGTCCACCTACCTTACCTTTCCCCTTATCTCTATCCTTTTGATATACTCTGATGGTTTTAGGTCTTAGTAACTCTTCTTGTTTCTCTTTTTCAACAAAGAATATGTCCCATGCTTCAATTATTTCTTCAGAGACTTCATTCACTCTACTTGCCATTAGTGTTACATGTCGGTGAGTAGTTGAAAACACTGTCCGATTAGCCTCACTGATTAATTGGTCTATTTCATCAGGTGAGTTAACTGGATTCACTGCAAGTAATTTTTTAATTTTTATCTTCTTGTCGAGCTCAACAATATCTACCCTTGTAGCTTCTAGTCTTTTATATAAATCAGCTGGTATTTCATCAATAATTTCCATCAAAATTTTCTTGTAAATATCCAAGTGCAAAATCACATTATTTTCAATGCTTTCTTTGTCATCTGCAGAGAATGTGTTATACAGTTTGCTATTGTTTTTCTACTTACCATCCTCTATTATTTCACTAAGAAGTTTATCTAGTGGAGCAATATCTTGTTTCATCTTCTTCTTCTTTGGAGTCATTTTCTTCACTAGAGGCCTAACTACCTGTTGCTTTTGTCTGGTTTTTTTGGGTGTAGGAGAGGGTGTCAGTGAGGGTTTTCTTTTCCTTTCTACCATTTTGAATACCATCAGTATATCATTCTCAGAGGAAGTTCCAACTGGTGAAAGATGAGTTTCTAGTTGAAGTCCTTCCAACTCACTTTCCTTGATATCAGTTTGCTTTAAAACATCTTCCTTAAGTGCTCTTGCCTGACGGGTTCCTTTCCTTACTGTTTCTTCAACTTTTATTAACCCATTTTCTTGACTGAATTCCACTTTCAATTATTTCAGCACTGCCAAAGCCTTTCTCAGAGGGTTCCTTTGGTGCTTCAAGGAGGTCTTTTGCATAAGTTTCTATGATATTATCATCTATTTCATAGCCCATTTCAATTACCCAGATAGTTCTAGGGACAACTGCCTCCATCCAGATTTCATCCTTCTTAATTACAAAACATATTTCCTTCTTATATTTATCTACAATTGCCTATGACACTCTTATTATTTTCTTCATTCGAGCTTTTAGTGCCTGAAAAATATTCACTTAAGTTTTTCTCCCTGTTTTCTCCCATGTTGTTCAATAGATCCAATAGTTTCTTTCCTACCGGTATGTCAAAGCCAAAATCTTTCTTACCAATACCGAGTACTTGCTTAGTAATATACAACATTACACATACAAGTAAATTTCCAAATCTAAAGGTTCCTTTCTTACCTCCCTTTATCTTCTTCAAATTGTCTATCAATTCATATTTGAGCCATTCACACACATCTATTCTAGCATTGTTGTTAATCATATCATATGCACTTTTAATACATAGGCTAGAAACTGAGTTCAACCTATTTGCATGTGTAGCCTTGTAGCCTAAAATCATACTAACAAATCTCACATTGATGTCCTTTACATCATTTACCCTTAGAGACCTTTTGTCAAAAGTTGCACCGGTTAGTTTCATCACTATGTCATTTGGGACCTTCTTTGTTCTATTAGGCCTGCTACTGGTGGAAGGTGACCCTATTACTACTTTTACTGCTTCTGTGGTGATCTTATGGATGGAATCCAACCAAAATAATTTGCCATGGACTTTGCTTAGCACAATTCTTATAATATTCTCAGGAAAATTAGAAATGCTAAGAATATCCACAAAACCTAGGGTTTCTATTATCTTGTGTTTCGGCTTGACATTACCATCTACATCACAAATCAAATTCCTATACATGTTTTTGATCTCATCATCACCTAAATCCTCTATATGACAATGTATGTATATCCTAGGGCCTTCAACATATACTACTCCCTTAGGAATTTGAGAAAATGCACCTATGCTATCATCTTTCTTCACAATTTCGAGAACCAGTTTGAATATGGGTCTAGGGCACTTAATAACCTTAATCACAATAGGGTTTGCAATGAATTTAGGAGTGGAGGAGGATGCCATACTTATAAATACCTCAATCTACCTTAAGGATGAGTGCTTGGATGAACTGCTTCACTTCTTCGCTAAGGATGCCTTCGCTCGATAATTTTTGTGCTCTTGAAGATTTGAATGCTCGATGAATGAAAAAGAAGCCAAAACACTTGCTTTATAATATTATTTTCTCCAACTACCATATTTAATGCTTGCCAGTTTAAGTCACAACTTAACTCATTTGCCAGTATAGAAGTAATTTCAACTTCTTACCATCAACCGAGGGTATAATAGCATGTTTTTCATTTTGTTGCTAAACCCCCAAAGGATTTTCCTTTAGTTAGATGAAGAGTCTCCTACCAATGGACTGTTACTCTGTTTTGTCGGTGGAGGAGTATTTCCATCAACATTTTGATCTGACTTTCTGATCCATTGTTTTGAGAATTCTTTCTTTACCTCTTCAACCTTTTCTTTACCTTTCAAGCTGGGACCTTCGTTATTTGCTGGTGATGCCTTACTTCCACAAAATTTTACAATATGTCCAATCTTGTTATAGGCATAACAAGTCACTTTTTTTTTTTTTGAATAGCTTTCCCATATCCTATGTTGATATGTGTTCTGGATTGATTAGATAGGTGTCCAAATCTTCCACAAACATAACATCTTACATTCATTCTACAATTTTCTGAATTATGACCAACTTTGTTGCATTTAGAACATTGACCAGTGGGTGTATTAGTGTTCTGATAATTTCTAGATCTACATTGATTTTCTCTATGACCATACTTGTTATAGATAAAGCATTTCCCATTAAATTTGTAAGCAGTAGGTTGTCTTACCAGTTTGCCATGATCATGTTTGTTTGCAGTACCAGAGCTTTCACCAATTTCAAAGCCAAGGCCATTTGTATCACCATTAGGTTTATGATTCTTCAGCATGTCATCAAGTTCCTCTAAACTTTTCTTGAATTTCTCCTTGTGTTGATTTGCAATAGCCAATTCATTTTCCAAGAAGTCCTTTTGTCTCGTGAGTTCAGTTTTATCATGTTCTAAGTGAATTAGATCTATCTTTAGCATATCATTCTCATGACTAAGTCTTAAATTTTCATTTGCAGCATCATTGAGTCTTCTAGTCAAGTCATCTTCATTTTTCTTTTTATCTTCAATTTCTTTACAAAACCTCAGTCATATCCTGCATCTCGTTCTTTGTAGTATTGATTTCTTGTCTTAGCTTGTTTACCAAATCTTTGACAGTTTCCTTTTCATCATTGTCATTCTGCATCTTCTCACAGAGTTCTCTTCTCTTGTTCCTTGCAATAGTAAAATTCTCTTGAAGTGCTTGAATGATATCCTAAGCAGCCTTTAGATCATCTTCAAGTTTGATATTCTTCACCTTTTCAGCATCATAGTTTGAAAGAGTTGTTTCCAATTGCTTTCTCAAGTTTTCCATCTCTACCAGTGACAAGATCTTCCTCAAGCTGTTAGGCTTTTAAAAATAGAGGACCAAGCTCTGATACTAATTGTTAGGATTCCCAAAGATACTGAGAGGGGGGGGTGAATCACAATCTGACCGGTATACTAATTTTCTTAACTTATAAGATGAAAAACATATTAAAATTGTGTACCGGTAAAGCAGAAATAATTCAGCAAATAAGAACAAGAACCACAACATGAAAAGCACACCATAATGATATTTTAACGAGGAAACCTGGTGTGGGAAAAACCTTGGTGGGATTTGTGACCCACAATATTCGCTTACTGGCTAATAAGGGAATATTACTCTTACAATAGGGGCCTACACATGAAGGAAGGCCAAGTGCCTAGAACTCACTGCTCAGTTACAAAAGAAGTCACACTGACTTACAAAAATGGATTATACAAATCCAATGTCTTGTACTACTTCGGATTAGCATCTGCTATGCTAGATTCAGTACCCGTTTAAGCTCTACTACATACATAAACCCTTAACCTATAATTTTCATATTAGGTATGTTATTATCTTCCCATACTCCACCTATCATTCCTTACTAAATGATCTACAATGATCTCATACATATATGAGTCATATTACAATACGCCATGTCGGCTTACAAAGATTTTACAATTAATTACAAAATATGTCTATACAAAATTCCTGTCGGCCAGGGTGTCGATAATCTTCTTTTTTGAGTGTCGGTGATCTGTATGTCGCTATAGAGTCTATCGGTGTCATGCCTATGTCTTCCTGCTGGTATTACAAGACTGTAAGGTTGCCATCATTGACAATACCTACAATCACCTACAATTTCTCATTGGAGTGTGCATTTGCCAATAGAAGCCATGTCACAAACCTAAGCATTATGCTACACAGCACAAGGAGACCAAGGACGCACACCTTGCAACAACTTCTACCTCCTTGTGAAGTTTTGCTTGCCTCCATGTGGAATTATGATTTCATGAAGTAGAATGATGATCTCCTCTTCAATGCTTGAAATCTTGACTCTATTGCTGCTCCAAAGCTTGAAGAAAGACTGAAAATGCTCAATTGCTCTTGAATTATTTAATGCTTGATCTCTTGAATGCTCAGATGCTTGATTGAATTTTGTTCTTAGATGTCAAATGAGAGGAGAAATCCCTCTTATATACTTGTCCATAGGATTAATTGACTAATTTTCCAACATGGGCCAACATAGGGGGGATTTTCCCACTTCAAATTTGAGTTAAGAAAGGGAAGGGGGTCCAAGATAGGTCCCTATTAATGGGGACCAAGGTGCCACGTCGTAGTCCTAGTGAGGACCAAGGCACCATGCCCCAATCCTACCCTAAGTTGGCATAGGATCAAGGTACAGGCAGGATGCATCAATGAATTTCATGAGGTTTTTGATATGTATGAGCATAATCAGGTCTTTAATCAGGTCAAGGGGCACAAACACTAAGGTGAAGACCGGAATGCAGTTGAAAATTGTAAGGGATGCAATTTTAGGACATTACATTTAGCCCCCACTTTAGCAGGAGTATGAGCTTACACAAATACTATCGGTATAGTACAAGGAATTCAGATTGAAAGACTTTCACCACATCAAAGAGGCAAGATTCACCAAGCCCCCAATGAACTTTAGGATGTTATGACTTCAATGATAAGGTAAAAGGGAAGATCATGAGAGAGAAATAGAGAACCATGAGTACAACTAGTAAGGTTCTCTTACTATGAGTCATGAAAAGAAGATACTAAAAAACACAAGGCAAAGACAAAGTTTTCTAAGTAACTTTAAGTATCAAGAGAGAGAATCATGAGCGAAGTGCATGCCCCCATGTTAAAGTGATTGTACACACCTTGTCAAGAGCAATTTCTTTAAGGTAGGATACACCCAAAAAGGACAAGCATGTTATCGCAATAATTTAGCCCCCAAGAGGGGATAAATCAAAGGATATTGAACACAAAACACAAAGCATGATGTGGTTTCACCTAACTTTGGAGTCAATATGCTTTTTATGATAACTCATGTATATCATGTATATATATGTGCATAGCGTTGTCGTCATCCCCCAAAGAAAGGAAACCACCATGGAAGAAGGGAACATGTGTCTTTTGAGTCAACATGGAAGAGACCAAAAGAGATCTCAATGCTTTGGATTGTCTTCAAGAAGACAACACTAGGGACAACAAATAGAAGAATAGGGGAAACATAGAATAATGTCACAAATGAGAGAGGAGAGAGAGAGAATTTACGGTGCTAATGAATTTAATCAAGCATGTCATCCTCCCCCCGATCTTGTTGATTATTATTTTGGGAAGGTAGACAACATGCAAGAGGAGTGACATCGATCATAGTAGATGGAGCTATCACAAGTTCCAAACAAGGACCATGCTCTAATGATAAGTCACTTTGTTCGTTACTAGGATCTAGGATTAATGCTTTTGAAAATTCTGTAGATAAATCATTGTCAACATCAACATATTCATATTCATCATCAGTAATATTAGGATCAACATTTTCATTATTAACAACATTGTTACACCTATTTATTCATCAAGATTAATAAGAATAGGAGCTCTAATAGGAATATAACTTGAACCATCAGTTTGTTTTAGCATTTTGCATCTTGGAGAATTAGGTTGAACATCTTGTTTAGGAGAAAATGGAATCATGTCAATAGCTGGTGTTTTAGAAGAAGAAATTCTTTGGAAAGCAACTTCAAAAGCTTTGGCATGACATCTTTGTCGGTATTCTCTTGCACAATGGTTTCGTCTAGTTTTGGCTAAAGGTTCAGGAGGGTTAGGTTCATTAGGTATAGGCTTTGTCTCTTCTTTTAGGGAAGGATGAATGGGCTGAGGTCTTTTAGGTTGGACAATAGGAGAGGTCATTCATTTCTCTCTATAATATGAAGGAGGATGAACCACACCATATAAAGGAGGAATGGGAGGTGTAGGAAGGAGACCGGGTCCAACATGAGGAAGATGGATAGGTCTAGCCTTAGGAGGAATAGTTTGATGCTTAGGAGGAAGAGTTTTACTACCTTGAGGAGGAGGAGTAGACTCATCCATGGGAGAAGGAATATATTCTTCTTTAGGATGAAAAATATCCCTTTTCTTAGGAGAAAGCATACTCTTCTCTTTAGGAGAAGGAATAGGTCCCTCTTTAGGAAGAGAACTATTTCTTTCCTTGGGAGGAAGAATAATCTTATCCTCAAGAAGGGGTATATAATCATCAAGAGGAATTCTAAGTGTGGGATTTCTAGGTTTAATAAATGATAAAATTATCTCATTTTTCCAATTTTGATATGATCTAAAGAGAACATCACTTCTAGGTTGAAGAGGTTGGAATCGCTCAAACCAGAAGTAATCAAGACAAACATCTCCATGCCTCGTTGTAGGTTGAAATATGATATGATTAACATTTATGATTTTATCATTATGAGGAAATTTCAAACACTTGTGAATAGTATAAGCAATCACTTTCATGGAAGAGAGATCCAAGGATGTCCCAACTTGACACAAAATTGATTGGATGTAGGAATAATAGCAAATTGAACATCTAAGCATTTAGTGCCAACATCAATAGGAAGTGTTATAGAACCAATAGCAGGACAAGAGAAGCCATCAAAAACATTAACTATCACATTAGTATAATTATATATCACTTGATTCAATTGAAAAGTATAAATAAATTCTTCAGTTATCACATTAACCATGCAAGCAGGATCAATAAGCACAACTCTAGAAGGTATGCCTTTGACTTTTGCACTTATGTATAATGGGCCATTGGGTGCTTTAATGGTCTTGCTAGGATCAAATGCTATGCACAAGTCCTTAGGAGGTTCTTGTTGATCTACAAGGTTCACCACATTATTAGATCCAAGGCCAACATCATTGGTAGAGAAAGTAAGATGGTCAATCTCAATCACATTAGTGGAATGGGATGGTAAAGGATCGGTGAAAATCTAAAGGTTTTGACTAGGAGGAGCTACATATTTGTTCCCTTTATCATTCACACCTACCACATATATGGTATTGTTATCAATCAATTATTGAATCTTACTTCTCAATGAAAAACATTTTTTAGTATCACGACCAAGTTGATGATGGTATCAACAAAAGGATTTAGCATTAAAGTAAGGTGAAGTTGTTTTACATGAATCAATTCATTTGATTTGGGGAAGTTTTAAGGCATTCCTTTGTATTAACTAAGACATAGAGCTATACAAAGATTCATTCAAAGGAGTAAATTCTTTTTCTTTTTTAAAGTATCTAGACAAATGAGGCACACCTGTAGCACCTACTAGTTGACTATTGTTGTTGTTGTTGTCATTGAATTTGATGAATCCTTTGTTTGGATTGAACTTTCCAAATAGTTGTTGAGCACTATCACCCTTATCACTTGGAGCCATGGAAGGAGAGGATTGTTCCATTTGACTCATAGTCATTTGATAATTGTAAAGTACTACCTACAATTACATAAAGGAAGTAAACTCAATCAAGAGAAGTTTATCTCTAATGTCTTTTTATAAATTAGCAATAAAATTATTTTGAATATCTTGATTAGGCATAGGAAAAGAAATTTGAGAATACAAATGGTTATATCTACCAATAAAATCAATCACTTTTTCTTTAACACCTTGTTTACAATGCGTAAAATCAGTCAGAGTAACTTTAGGACCAATGTTATTGTGAAATTGTTGAATAAAAGCATTAGCCAATTGTTGAAAAGAGGTCATAGAATAAGGAGGCAAAGAAAATACCATTGCAAATCTCTATTCCTTAATGTTCTAGTAAATAATTTCACTAACAATATTTGATCATGAGCAAAGTCACTACACAAAATTTGGAATGTTTTAACATGAGTTAAGGGATCACCTTTTCCATTATAAAGTTCTAATTGAGGTACTTCTACATGTTTAGGAGGGATGACTCTAACAATGTTATTAGATAATGGGCTCACTACATCAAATGTGGGCACATTATACTTGGATTGACTCATAGAAGCTATTTTTTGTTGTAAGGAAGACAATGTTTTGGCTAGACTATTGATTGTAGCTTTGATAGAAGGATTAAAATTAGACATGTTAGACTGAGAGGGAGGGGTAACATTGTTGAATGAAGGAAGAGATTGACAATAAGGAGGTGGGACACTATGAGAAGTAGGTAATGGAGAAGGTTGGGTAACATGTGGAAGGCTCATAGGAGGAATAAAGGAATTGTGATTGGAGTTACTCCCTTGACTAACATTTATAGGTGTTGAGTGTGATTGGGTAACAAGGGGAACACTCATGGTAGGAGGAATGAAAGAAGTGGTATTGTCCCCATGACTAAAATTTGTAATTATAACATTTTGTGTAGAGGTAGCCATGATGTTTGACATGAAGGTAGGGACACTAGTCATAGAATTTGTCAAAAGAATGGAAGGATTAACTTGACTAGGAAGTTGTGTATAACCTAGGTTTTCAGCACAACTCTTTATAGGCATGATAATAGAATTATCAATATGAGAAATACCACACAAAATATCAACACCATGTTTATCACTTTGAATCATTCTTTTTAATCCTTTAATCAATGGGAGAGCTTCATTGTCTGGGTATTCTTGACTCATCCATTGTTGAAGTTTGTCAAATTGAATGTCCATCTTTGCCAATTGGTTGACAGATACCCTAGTTAGTGATTCCTCCACATCATGAGAATTATCAAGAGGATAAACAAGAATATCTGTAGGATTGGAACAACCACCAATATCCTTATTGAAAAAGCTAGCCAAATTAGGCTCTATCTCCTCGGTAATTAAACCTTGGGCAACCTTAGTTCTACAACTTCTCTTAAAGAGAATACTATAGGTAGGACTAATAGTATTAAAATGAATGCACTAAGGGAGGGAAATTGGAAATTTAAATTTTAGAATGCCAAATGATTGAAATAATAATGCAATCTCCTAGGAATTTAAAATTAGGGCTTTGCCAAAATAACCTTTTAATTTTAATTTGAAGTTATCTCTTAGAAGATAGAAGTTCAAAATTAGGGTTGAAAATGACCTCTTAATTTTAAAAATTTTGAAAATTTAAATGAGGGAAAATGAAGTTTAAAATTAGGTTTGTCCAAATCTAACCTCTTAATTTTAAAATTTTGAAATTTTGGATTGTTGAAGAAATCAATTTAATTTTAAAAATTAGGGTATGTGTAACTAACCACTAAATTTTGAAATTAAAATTGAAATGTTGAAATGTTGAAATTTAGATTTGCTTTCGACCTTAGGGTGACTTATAATTGATAAAATTTCATAAATCTCTGGAATTGTGAAGTAAAATATAGTCAAAACAAGCTCCCGAAATTTAAGGAGAAAAAGTCGAGACCAAGTAGGTAGCGACTTGGTCCAGCCAACTTTTTCTAAATTTTTAGGGAAACAAAATATCCAAAATTGAGAAAGATCCAATGGTGCAAACAATAGTTATGGCCCCCACACCGAGACAGATTTTGACTATCACAAATATTTTCAGTCTGCCCAGCATAATGAATATTTTCATTTTGAGTTAAAATATTCAAGTGCCACCTGTCCAAATATTCTTATAAAATTTAGAGAATTATATTTCTAATGTTTATAAATATTTGATGTTACAAATAAGAGTAATGGGGAAAGTGAAAAGCATAAGTTAAAAGGTTTTTCAATATTCAGTTTATAAACTGAATAAAAATCTCATGTAGCTATTTATTGCAAGAGGATTGAGGGAGCAGGGGTTCTTCTTTTCTTTCCTTCCACCAGCATGTGGGTGAGAGGAAGTAGATTTTTATTTGTAAGGGAGGAGTTGAAGCTTTTCTAAGCAATGTTTTGTACAGAAAATATCAATCTTTGAGTTGATTTTCAGAGATGAATAGATATCTTCAATCTTTGTGTTGTGATATTCTTCTCATGATTGTAGCTAGACTTTGAGCCTTTGCAGTTGTTTATTAATGTCTTTTCTTCTATAATCGATTGTGTATGTGGATTTATTACAAGACTGTGTGCTTGAAAGTAAGACATATTGGAGCAACAACATTCTCTGATAGTTTTTAGTCCAAATGCTATCCATAAGTGCAGAAAATTAAACTTTGATTTAATGGTCTTCATTTATATCTATTTTGTAAATCTTTGGCATTCATTTTCATGGCTATGGATGAATGTTATTTTCCTTTATTGCTTTTTGGTTAAAAGCATATCAACAATTTAATTCCTTGTAAATCTTCTAAGAGGGAGTTGTACCTCTCAATTCAGAGGAAGATTATCACTTCAATGATAATCTATCCAACTGTTAGTTCTTTTTGTCCTTCATTCTAGTTCTTTTTGTCCTTCATTCTAGTTTATAGGCAACTCTGCTGGGGATTCAAAATCAAAGATTAGTACATCTTGTTTCCTTGGATTTTTAGATTTATCTATGTGCAAGAGATTGGTGACTCTGTATATAAACATCATGCTCAAGGAAAGAGCAATGAGAAAAGGGAAAAGACTAGATCCTTTGATCTTGGAAATCATTGCAATAAATGATAAAATATTGCATGACTTCTTGGAGCATTACAAAGAAATTATTTCTCATGTTGTTAGAAATAATACAAGTGTGGAAGATGATCATGCATCCACTCTTCTATGGAGAAGCCTTTGCAATAGATTTCACAAATTGAAAGAATTGAAAGAAAAGACAAGAGTTTTGCAAGTTTATGCAAAGAAAATATTGCAGCTGAAAGAAGAATTAAAATTTGATGATGATGAGGCTCCAATCATCTTAGTTTCATCTCACTCCTACACTTAACTTGTCATGAATGAGCGAGAAGTTCAGCAAGAAACAATTTTGTCTTATGAAAGTCAAACAATGGTAAGTGAGAATAATCAAGACAACATTGGAGAACCTGCGAGCTTGAATGAAAAAGGTTTTTTGAGATCTTTCTCTTACCCAAAAATAGAAACTTTCAGTTTTGATAGTATGGAAATTTATCTTGTTCCAAAAAGTATAAAGGATGAAAATTTTCAGATTTACATGCAACCAAAGTATGAAGCTTTCAATCTTATACATGAAGTTGATGAAAATGATTCTTTATGTTTACAAGCTTGTGATGAGTCCTTCGTAGAATCATTTCATTTTGATAGTAAAGAATTATTATGTCTTCCTAATGAAGATTGTGTTCACAATAAGGTGGAATCATGTCTTGATAAAGATGTTTCCCATTCTGAAAATCTGATTGAAAAAGAAAATTCAGAAGTGAAACAAAATAATGGTCAAACTAATGAAGAGTTGCAGTCCCAAGAACTGTTGACTAGTTTGGATAGTAGTTCTTTTTGTGAAGAAGAGATCATAGAGCAGTTCTTGTCATCCATTGAAGAAGGGGATTTCAAGGAGAAGGATTTAGGTATTAATTTATTTCATGCATTAAGTTTGGATAGGGAATTTGCAGATTTAATCTTAGTAAAAGATGTTGAAGTCGTTTCAACTAAGTTGGACCCCATGCATGATGACGTGTCTCTCGATTTTGAGATTAGTTCAAATTCTGAAAATTATTTTAAGAATGATGGTCTTAATAGTGGTGATTGTGAGAATGATGCAGCCTTTTCCCTATGAATTTATGAGCATTACCTTTTTCAGCCAGAAATAGAACATTATTTGAGAAGTACTCTGCAGATGTTTCCAGAAAATTTCAAAGTTCACGATGAAAATGGCTTTTTGGGCATGAATGTGTGTTCACAAAGTTCTTGCATATTATTAGTTTGGTGTTCAGCATTGAAGAAGTTACCAGAAGAGCATGGTTTTGGGTTGCTTGATTTGAACACAAGCCATTTTTCCAGAAAGGATCATTCTTCTCCCAACCGGTGGATGGTTTTGTGTAAGAATTTCTTGGCCCCAGTCCTCATGGTGGGATTTTCCTACCTATATATTTTTGTAAATAATATTTTTGGTGTGATCTAGGTATAGCTTGTCTTAATTTTCAGCCTTGGTTTAGTGTGGGTTTTGTCTTGTTAGTTTTTCCTTGTTGCCTCTGCCCTCTGCAAGAAGCTCCTTGTGCTTTGTTTTTCTTGACTCTATTGCCTAATGGCTAGGCTCTAATCTCTTCCAAAGATATTCTAGATTCTCCTAGTCCTTTACAATCCCGGTCCCTAGTCAAAGCCAATGTTACCTTGTCATTCGTCCCTCATAACAAGAGTGATTCGCCTTGCAAAATTTTTAGTAGAGTCCTTTTCTCCCTCTTTTTCTGGAATCTTGTTAAAAGTTTGTTCGTTCAATCCCTAATCCTCATGTAAATCATTTCTAAATCCTTAGCATTACATTTTATTGGTCATTTTGAACCTCATGAACCCCTTAAACCATCCTAAAAAGAGGTCATAGTGTTCATTTAGGTACCGCATGTTCTAAGTTGTGTCTAAGACATTTTCAAGCTAACATTCATATCAAGTGTTTTGCAGTAGCTCTATTTCATGGTCGCAGATGATGTCTCATATACTCTTTCTCCAGACTATGAACCATTTGAACCTAGTTCAAATAGCTCAGTGATGTTCAAAATGTTCGACGAAATTCAATGTTCAAGCTCTGCAGGTCTGATTTTATGACAATCATATAGACCCCCACACAGTAGAACATATCTTTTTACTGAGACATTATTTTAGAAATCGCTAAATTGAGAAAGATCCAACAGTGCAAACAATAGTTATGGGCCCTGCAGCGAGACATATTTTGACTATCACAAATATTTTCAATCTACCGAGCATAGTGAATATTTTCATTTTGAGTTAAAATATTCAAGTGCCACCTATCCAAATATTCTTATAAACTTTAGAGAATTATATTTCTAATGTTTATAAATATTTGATGTTATAAATAAGAGTAATGGGGAAAGTGAAAAACATAAGTTAAAAGGTTTTTCAATATTCAGTTATAAAACTGAATAAAGATCTCATGTAGCTATTTATTGCGAGAGGATTGAGAGAGCAGGGGTTCTTATTCTTTTCTTTCCTTCCAGTAGCCTGTGGGTGAGAGGAAGTAGATTTTTATTTGTAAGGGAGGAGTTGAATCTTTGCTAAGCAATGTTTTGTATAGAAAATATCAATCTTTGAGTTGATTTTCAAACATGAATAGAATGCAAATGATATCTTCAATCTTTGTGTTGTTGATATTCTTCTCATGACTGTAGCTAGACTTTGAGCCTTTGTAGTTGTTTATTAATGTCTTTTATGCTATAATCGATTGTGTATGTGGATTTATTACAAGACTGTGTGCTTGAAAGTAAGCCATATTGGAGCAACAACATTCTCTGTTAGTTTTTAGTCCAAATGTTATCCATAAGTGCAGACAATTAAACTTTGATTTAATGGTCTTCATTTATAGCTGTTTTGTAAATCTTTGGCATTCCTTTTCATGGCTATGGGTGAATGTTATTTTCCTTTATTGCTTTCTGGTTAAAAGCATATCAGCAATTTAATTCCTTGTAAATCTTCTAAGAGGAAGTTGTACCTCTCAATTTAGAGGAAGATTATCACTTCAATGATAATCTATGCAACTGTTAGTTCTTTTTGTCCTTCATTCTGGGCATTTTGAGTTTATCTGTATAGTTATTTTAAAAGGACAAATCTGTTAACTAACAAATTATAAATTACCTAAGTTTTTTATAAATTTAACCCATAAATTTATGTAATTCAATTGAAAATAAGATCTATGAGGAAAATTTGAAATTTAAAGTACATAAACCATTAGATCTCAAATAATGAATCCAAATTAGGCAACCCACAAGTTCAATTTTAGAAATATAAATTACGGTTTGTGTGAATTTAACCTCTAAATTTATGTAATTCAATTAAAAATTGAACTTGAAATGTAAATTTGAATCTATAAATGCATAAACAATTAGATCTGAGATCACAGATCAAAAATTAAGGTGTAAGACATCGATTTCACCAAAATGTAATAATGGAAAATTAGGGTTTCACCATAAAATGTACTAAAACCATTAATTTTGTTTAATTACAATCACATTAGGGAAAGATAGGAATTTGATAGATCTAAGCCTAATAAACCAAGATTCTAATCAGATTCTAGGTCTCCTAAGTGGGGCTCTTCTTTCACTTGTATTGAATTGAATTTGAATTATATAAAGATTAGGGTATAATGGTGAGTTATTGAAGCAATTATACATAAACAGTGAGCTACAGTCATTGTACGAAGCTATTGTAACATCTGAAAATTGCACCCCTCACAAGTTTTTACTACTTTTGGGTCTTCTCCTTAGTGTTTGCACCCCTTGGCTTGATCAGAGACCTGAATATGCTCATGCACATCAAAAACACCTTGCAATTCAAGAATGCACTAATGGGCCACACTGATCCTGCCCCAAAATAGGGCAAGACTAGGGCGTGGTGCCCTAGGACCCCTTAATTGGGGCATATCCTCATCCCCTCCCTTGGACCTAACTTAACTTTGAAGCGGGAAAATCCCCCCTATGTCATCTCAATTTGGAAAATCAATAAATTATTCCTACTAGCAAGTATATAACAGGGATTTCCCCTCTCATTTGACATCCATCAATCCGTTACATCAACCATTCAAGCATTCAAGAGTAATTGAGCATTTTCAATCTCCCTTCAATATTTAAAGCAGCAATAGAGTCAATATTTCAAGAATTGAAGAGGAGATCAACATTATACTTCATGAAATCATTATTCCATGTGGAGGCAAGCAAAACTTCATAAGGAGGTATAAGCATTTCATTTTCAAGCAATTTAACATCCCCTCAAAGAGGAGGATTTCTACTTTTAGTTATTTCATTTACATTATTTCAACCACTTGGATAGTTCCAAAACCAAAGTTTGACCTAAAGGCAAACCCCTATTCCCAACACATTTCCCTTTCTTTCTGTGTTAATGAAATAAGTGTGCAACTATACTTCTGGAATTATTCGCAGAGATGGAAAAACCCTTTTCAATGCGTGAAAAGTTCGAAGGAACGATTGGAGGGCACCCATATCTGGACACACGGTCCCTGCAACTTTTTCTTTATTTCACAAGGTAGCTTTGAATCATCTCAAACTTCTCAAATCTAGGTACACGACTGAATCCCAAATCTGTAGCTCATTGTTTTCGCATACTTTGTCTTCATTTTCAACATTTTATTGTAATTCAATTAATCCACTTACAAAAGAGGGTCAATTGCATTCCAATCATAATCAATCTACTTAGTATTCATTCCTTGCATCCTTTGGTATTGGACCTAGTAGATTCATCCCCTTCTTTTAAATGTAAAGTTTCCTCAAGTGAAAATTGAGCTTGGTAAATTCCTCTTCCAAGTAGAGAATTGCTCGAACCTCCAATTTTCCACATTACATTTTGGTGAACCCAACAACTTACACCTTTAATTCTAATTTTTATTTTCAAATCTGAGTGTATGCAATTTAAAATTCAAATTTTCATTTACAAGTTCAATTTCCTTCCAATTTTTAAAAATTTAGAGGTTGAATTCACAAAATCCCTAATTTTTAGATTCAAAATTGAGCTTTTCATTTGTCTAAATTGGATTAATTGTTTCAAATCTGAGAAATCTTCATTTTTACAATTCAAGTGTTCATTTCCATATTCAATTTTCAAATTTTTTAAAATTAAGTGGTTAAATCACAAAACCCTAATTTTTAATTTTAAAATTGACCTTGTGGATTGTGTAGATCTTGAATTAATTTTTAGATTTGGGTCTTTGCTTCAATTTCAAAATTCATTTTCCCTTTTTGAAACATTCAAATTTTTAGATTTAAATTTTTAAAACTAAGCGGTTTATGCAACAAACCCTAATTTTTAAAATTAAATTAATCCTGTGCAAATTCAAATTTTCCTCTAAGCATTTAATTGGCTCAATTCAATCTAAAGCTATTAGATTCTAAGAGAAGCAAGAACTGAGCCAGGATCTGATGTCGATCGTATATCACATGCAACTCCCCAAGCAACAGATGATCAAAGATCAAAATAGCTGAATGAAGATAATTCTAATATGAGAGAAAATTAGAGATAGAGAAGAGAATTTGGAGAAGACTCTCACCGAGCTATCACTGAACTAGTGAAGGTGAGAGTATAGTGCTTATTATATAAAAAAATAATAGCATATAAATCCAAGGGGCGCATTAACTCCTATTCCCCATAAAAAGTGGGAGGTTTTACCTTCTTGGTAAATGCCAAAACATGTGGCATAACCTCCTTACATGAAGACGGGAAAGGAGTTTTGAGAGTTGGCACATAAGGCCAAAAAAGGGTGCGAAACCCAACTACCCCATAACCCACTTAGGAAATGACAAAATAGTGGTAATGAGAGGTGGCACAACAAGCCAAAAAAGGATGTGTAGCTCAACTACCCATGTGAGGTGGAGAGTTTCACATGTGGATGAATTATTTCATGACATTTCCTTATATAAACCATTGTTAATAACCTAAGCAAGCCTAAATAATATGTATAGGAAAAATAAATACTCCCTAACATAAGGAAAAATAAAAAACCTACACTAACACTCCTCCTTAAGCATAGCTTAGGTGGGTGAAAAGATGGGTCCTGACAAATGAGGCCATGTTAGGTACCCATGTACATAAATATCCCCCCCAAAAAAGAAGCTCCCCATAAGAGGAATAGCCCCCCATATATAGAGAGAAAGAATGAAGGACTAAGAAGCCCCTCCTGAAGTAGACACCCATTGCATCCCAAGCAAAGATTGCAAATGAAGGAAATTTATTTCAGTGAAGGGGTTTGGTAAAGATGTATGTAGTCTACTCTGATGTAGAACAATACTTAAGATCAATGATGCCTTCCTAAATAAGCTCCCGAATGTAGTGCATATGTATCTCAATGTGTTTCATCCTCTTGTGATGAATTGGATTTCTAAAGATTTGTATAGCACTCTGATTATCACAAAAGATGATAGTAGGCTTCCTAACTAGAATATGAAAATCGGTGAGAATATTCTGAAGCCAAATAGTCTCAGTGGTGGCATTAACTACCCCTTGATACTTAACCTTTGTTGATGAAAGAGTAATTGCAAACTACTTCTTTCTCAACCAACAAACTGGACCCGAACTAAGTGAGAAGAAATACACTAAAGTGGACTTACAATCTTGAGAATCACCTACCCAATCTAAATATGTATATCCCACCAAGTCAATGTCCATGCCTGTTGCATACTAAATTCCATAATTGTGACTACCCTGAATGTAGTGGAGAATCTACTTAGTTGCTTTCCAATGCAACTCATGTGGCTCTTGCATGAATCTAGACACCATGCCCATAGCATATGAAATATTGGGCCTTGTATGAGTCAAGTAGATGAGGCTCCCAACAAGTTGTCGGTATAAAGTTCCATCAACCAAGGGTGAAGAGAACTTAGCCTCAAGTTTTACCCCTGATAGAAATGGAGTAGGTGTAGGCTTACAATCAGCCATGCGAAATCTGGAGAGCATATCAAGTGCATTCTTGGGTTGTCCAAGAAATATACCTAAAGAAGACTGAGTGATCTCAATCCCTAAGAAGTAATGCAAAAGACCCAAGTCTGACATTAGAAATCTATCATGTAGAGAAGTTTTTACTGCATTGATGGTGGATGAGTGACTCTTTGTGATCAACAAGTCATCAACATAGAGAACTATAAATGTGAGAGTATCATCTTGTTGTAGAATGTAGACGTTCGGATCAGAATGACACCAAGTGAAACCAACTATCAGAAAGAATGAGTCCATCTTGGCATACCAAGATCGAGGAGCCTATTTGAGGCCATAGAGATCCATTCAAATTTGACACACAAGTGAAGGATAATGAACAAACCCTTGTGGCTACTCCATGTAAATTTCCTCTTAAAGGTCGTCATGAAGAAAGACAAGTGCTCTTTACATCCATCTGATGAACTTCCCAATGATGGGTTTCAGCTATAGAAAGGTCAATAAAATGGAATTCATCTTAGCAACTGGAGAAAAATTCTTAGAGTTATCAACCCTTGGAACTTGGGAAAAAACTTTTTCTACCAAGCAAGCCTTATACTTATCAACCGACCCATCTTCTGCAAATTTTGTTTGATAGGTCCAGTTGCATCGAACAAGTTTCCTTCCCTTAGGAAGAGGAACTAGATGTTAGGTCCCAGAGACAACTAAGGGGGGGGTGAATCAATTGTCCTATAAATTCAAACCAAAATTAACTTAACAAAAACTTAATGCTTAATGTTGATAAGACAAACTTTATGCTGGTAGATAGTTTTATCAGTTAATTGCAATACCACTAAAGATTAATGCATGAAACAGAAAGACAATAACATCCACAACACATAACACAAATATTTGTACGTGGAAACCCTGTAAGGGGAAAAACCATGGTGGGAAGCCTTACCCACAATAAAATGATACTATTGCAGAGAGTATGTGTGTACATTATGGAGTCTGCACATGCAGAAAGGCTAGGTGCCTAGAGCTCACTGCTCAATCACAAAATGGGAGTCACACTGACTACAATTGGATGGTTAAATCCAATGATAATGTACTACTCAAAATAGCATCTTCATATGCTAGATTCAGTACCAGTTAAGCTCTGATTATCTTCTAAAAACCTTCCTTCAATCTTCAAATGATGTTTACATGTATAGCTCTGCTTATTTTTGCATATACCTTAATACAATCCTTTTCCCTATCACATTACAATGTCACAAATGAGATATTACATATATACCGAAAGCTAAGACCAAAAGTGTAGGTCAGCTTACAAAGAATATTACAATAAAATCAATTACAAATAAATTGATATCCAATGCATCATGTCGACTCAATGCATTCACAATAATAATAAATTATCTCCATAACATGTCATGCTGATCTAGAATAGATATTCTTGTTGGTGCATAACATGGACCTATTTGCCGGTAACAGTAAATATGCAAACCTGAATAGACCAATAAGCAAATCGCCAAAACCAAGTGATCAAATAATGTCTTTGACATAACCAGGTAGTCTCCAAGTCATTCCAAGTGCCGGTGAACAATATAACCTGCTGGTGAACCAAATACCGATGATTGTGCATAAGTCTCTGACTTGTCGGTGAACAAAACCAAAGATATCTAAGTGCTAATAAGTGTTGACAAGTGATGACAGGTGTTGACATCAACAACAAAACCATATCAATGTATCCAAAATACCAACAATCTCCCCCTTTGACATTGATGGCAACACAAGATGGAAAAACCATCAAAGTGCCAAAACAGAAATGCCAAAAACCAAAAACAAACAATCTCCCAAAGAGATCATTAACCAGAAATCAAAAATACATAATGTCTCTCCCCTAGGAATAGTCTCTCCCAAATAATATCTCTCCCCCTTTGACATCAAATGCCAAAGCAATACAAAAACTAGATTCAAATACAAAATACCAAGTATCCAATTTATCCAACTACTCCCCGTGAGAAGTAGCTCTCCTCATCAAAGCTGGAGTAAAAGATTTTTCTATTAATTCTGTCGGTTGATGACAAACATCAACTATCAAAGTCTCTACTGGTGGGGGTAGAACTCCAAGCTGCTCTCTGAGATATTCAAAAGTCTCCTTAGGCAAAGGCTTAGTAAAAATATCTGCAATCTGCTCTTTAGTATTAACATAAACCAATTTCACTTCTTTTGCTTCAACATTCTCTTTCAAAAAATTGAGTTTGATAGAAACATGTTTAGTTTTAGAGTGAAATACTATATTCTAAGATATATCAATTGCTTCCATATTATCACTATAAATAGTTATAGGTTCCTTGCATTTTACCTTTATGTCCTTCAACATTTGATTAATCCATAATACCTGTGTGCAATTAGTTGTTGTTGCAACATATTCTGATTCAGCTGTTGATAGTGATGTACAACTTTGTTTCTTGCTCAACCATGAAATTAGTCTGCTACCAAGAAAAATTCTCTGTCGGTGGTGCTTTTTTTGTCATCTACATTTCCTACCCAATTAGCATCTATGTATGTACATAAATCAAAAATTTCATCTCTAAGATACCATAAACCAAGATTTGTAGTGCCTTGTAGATATCGAAAAATCCTTTTCACTGTTGATTCATGATTTTCTTTAGGATTACTCTAAAATATTGAAACAATACAACTACATTCATAATATTAGGTCTTGTTTGTGTCAAATACAGTAAACCTCCTATCATAGACTTGTATCTTGTCAGATTAACAGGTGTTGATTCATCATTGAAAGATAGTTTATCAGTTGTGGTCATAGGTGTGCTTACCAGTTTACAGTTTTCCATGCCAAATTTCTTGAGTAATTATTTCAAGTACTTAGATTGACATAAGAATATACCTTTATCATTCTATGAAATCTGCAATCCTAAAAAAAATTTTATCTCTCCAATCATAGACATTTCAAATTCTTGCAGCATTTTATTAGAAAAGTCTTTACACAATCTGTTGGCATTATGTGAACCAACCTGAAGACATAATGATATTGTATGTTGTCATTGATGTCAATATGTGACATGATGTGAACCAGCACATGTGATAGGTGAGAAGAGAGAACCGGCATATGTATGAACCGGTATATATGCCAAAGTGAAGTGGCATATTTGTTCAAGATGAACCAGCATGTAGTTATGGGAACCGGCACATGGACGCACTATGTGACTACCGGTTGGTAGGTAGTTTCCACTTCAGGATTTCCGGTTGGAGTACCTCAAGCCTGTGTGACTCAATCAGTGATCTTTGTGTGATGAGTTAGTAGTATAATGAAGAATAGATCATGTTGCCACATAAGCCCTTTGTACATGAAGGATCTTGCATGAAGAAGACTATTCCTATCTACCTCGGGAATGTGCGAAGTTTGTCAAACGGTGATAACGGGTGATGGGTTATCAGCCACCATGAAATTAGTGGATAATGGACAATGGAGAATGTCTTGAGATTGATTTAATATTGTTGCATTTAATGCAATATGACTCAACGGTCAAGATTGAACCGCTTGAATTATTTAACCTAATAGGTTTTGGGTTTAGGGTTTTTGCTACCGACCTATCTGTTTCCTATAAGGTTGATGTTGTGTTTCTTTCTAAGGTTGTTGGCAAAATTTGTGAGTGTGTATCCAAGGGAAGTGATACATGATTCTTGCCAGACCAAAGGAGAGAAGAGATACCTGCAAAGTAAATGTGCAGAAGGTGAAAAGGAGCCAAAACGGATCTGCATTAGCATTGAGTGTTGTTACTAGATCATTGTAATTCCTGTTGATCTTTAACCACTTCAACAGTCGTAAAATCTCTTAACAGGGTAGCCTTAACTGGGCTTGATATAAATCCCTTAACAGGGTAGCTTTAACTGGCTTGATTCAAATCCCTTAATAGGGTAACTCGAAGTTAATGAGTTCTGGGAAGCTATAGAGCTCTAGAGATCCTTTAGCTATTGATTTCTTGAAATCCTCTAACAAGGTAACCCTAACTGGGTTTAACCCTTAACTGGGTATTGTAGCCATCCCTTAACCAGGTGATCCCTAACAAGATCGGTTCCTAGTAGAACCTATTGTAATGTCTTTAACCGGACAAGGATCCTAATAGAGTAGACTTCTAAAGAGTTCAAAAACAACTTGTGGGTATTCATCCCCACTGTGGTTTTTCCCAGTTGGGTTTCCACGTGAAAAATATGTGTGTCATGTGTAATGCTTTTATCTTGTGATGCTTTGTTATTACCTATTGAGCATATGATGGTTCTGTGTTTTATGTCTGTCTATAAAACATATTGAACTAACTGTTATGAAGATCTGATGATAGTTTACCTGTTCATGCATGAGAGTGTAAAGGTACTATAGTATTGAGCTAAGAGGAAAGCTTAGTGAGTGACTGGTTTATGTTTGTTTCAGTTATTCTGGGTGTTACCGGTTGCACTCTATTTCAACCAGTATCCCTATTTGCTAGTCATTTGGAATA
Source organism: Cryptomeria japonica (assembly GCF_030272615.1). Lineage (NCBI taxonomy): Eukaryota > Viridiplantae > Streptophyta > Pinopsida > Cupressales > Cupressaceae > Cryptomeria > Cryptomeria japonica. Next base: position 72,433,391 of record NC_081408.1, on the reverse strand, counting down.
TTTGTTGTCGAACTGGTTTTGGAATGTATTTTTGTTTGTACTGATTCACCCCCCCCTCGCTCTCAGTACTGGTTTGGTACTATTCATTCATCATTGAGTTATCAATTGGTATCAAAGCACTCTAGGTCCTCTGTGTTGTAAGCTTAACCACTTGAGGTAAAGATCCTAGTCAAATGATGAAGAGGGAAGGTCCAAAGTTTAACAGGGAAAATTTCGGTATATGGAAAGATAGGATGAAGATATTCATCAGAAGCATGGGTGTTCAACACTGGAGTTATGTTGAGAATGTATATGTTGTCCCTACCAGTACTCTCACCGATTACCAAAAGAGAGAGATACAAGAAAATGGGCAAGTCATGGAAGCCCTCATTAGTAGTCTATCTGACATTGAGTTTATTGATGTTCAGGACAAGGTAAATGCCAAAGAGGTATGGGATGCTCTTGAAAATATATATGGTTGTGATGAACATATAAAACAGGCTAAGGAAGAAAGCCTGAGAGGGAAGTTTGAAGACATGTGGATGGTTGAAGGTGAGACCATTCAGCAGTATGGAATAAGAATCAAAATAGTTGATGGAGAAATCAAGAGTGCGGGTGGTAAAATAGAAGATTCCACTATGGTAAGCAAAGTCCTGAGATCCCTGTTGTCGGTCTATGCAATAAGGGTTGCTGCTATTCAGGAGCTGAGATCAATAGACAAGTCTAAAGTATCCTTGGACTCCATCATAGCCAAGTTAATAGCCTATGAGATAAATAGTTTTGATGGCAGTGTTCAAAAGACTGAATCAACATTTAAAGCCTCTACTATACCATCCAGAAAAGGAAAAGAGGCTAGTGCTAGTGGGGAACCTAGTCAGAGCAGAGAAATGAATGATGAGGATATTTTGATGGCATTTGAAGCTCTCCTTGCCAGGAAGCTTCCTAAAGGAACCGATAAATACAAAGGTAAACTACCTTTGAAATGCTTTTCTTGTAACTGGATAGGACATATTGCTATAAACTGTCCTAATCGCGATAACAAGGACAAACCAGAAAGGTTCAGGAAATTCAAAGGAGGAAACCGGAGAAACTATTTTGTGGTAGTTGATGAAGGTGTCACAGATAAGGAATCAGAAGATGAAGAGAATGAAGACATTGTGTTTGTTGCTATAAAGGAAGATGTGGTAGACAAGAAGGCTCTTGTCTCTTGGTTTGATAATTCCAATGAGTGGATCATTGACAATGGCTTTTCTCACCATATGAATGGTGACCAAAGCAAGTTTCTATCCTTGGAGGAGTATGATGGTGGTGTGGTTCACTTTGGCAACGATGCACCATGCATGGTCAAAGGTAGAGGGTCCATCTCTCTGAATGGAAAGAGCAGTGTTGACAATGTGTACTAGGTTGATGGTCTCAAACACAACCTTCTAAGTGTTGCCTAGCTAAATGACAGTAGCCTCACTTTGGAATTCAAGAATGGAGTTTGTAGAATCAAAGGAAAAGATGGTAAATTGGTGGCCACTGGCATGCAGACCAAAGGTAACCTATTTCATCTGAATGCAAATATAAGTACATGTCTTATGGCTAAGCTTCATGATAGCTGGATATGGCATAGGAGACTCTACCATGTAAACTTTGATAACATTGTTAAGGCTTATAAGATCAAGGCAGTTAGAGGGTTTTCAGTGCTAAGCAAACCAGATAATACCTTGTGCAGAGAGTGTCAATTGGGGAAAATGTCTTCAACCTTTAAAGGTAAATCTTTCACTACTGACAACTTGCTTGATCTTGTGCATACCAATTTGTGTGGTCCTATGAAAACTAGAAGTGTGCAGGGTGATAGGTACTTCATGATTCTCACTAATGACTGCTCAAGAATGATGTGGGTCACATTCTTGAAAGACAAGTCTGAAGCTTTTGTGAAATTCAAATCTTTCAGAGCATTAGTGGAGAAGGAAAGCGGTAAAAGGATCAAGTGTCTAACAACTGATCAAGGAGGGGAATTCACTTCCGATGAATTCAACAAGTATTGTGAAGAATTTGGCATCAAGAGGCAACTGTCTACCCCTCGGACTCTACAGCAGAATGGCCTAGCAGAGAGGAATAACTGGACTATGGTTGAAGTAGCTAGAACCATGTTGATTCAAGGAAAGGTAGCTCACACCTTTTGGAGAGAAGCGGTGAGCACTGCAGTCTACACTATGAACCGGGTACTCATCAAGAAAGGTAAGGACAAAACTCCTTATGAGTATTGGACTAGTAAGACACATGTGGTCAGCTACTTTAAGGTATTTGATAGCAAATGTTACATCAAGAGGAGTGAACATCAGGGAAAATTTGAAGCGAAATGTGATGAGCGAATATTCCTAGGATATTCCACAAAGAGTAAAGCTTTCAAGTGTTACAACAATAGGACTCAGAGAATTATGGAAAGTATCAATGTAAGAATTGATGAATCCTCTAAGTAAACTAAGGAAACCGGCAGTGAGCAAGCTATAAATGAACTAGTTGCAACCTTTTGGGAATCAGTTGTCAGTCAACCAAGTACCAATAATAGTGTTCCTGAACCAGTGAATGCTGATACTGATGAAGATGAGGATGAAGAGGAAAAGCAAGAAGAACCAGTCAAGACCATTCCTTGGTATGTCAACCTGACTCATTATCCTAAGTAGATGATAGGAGATAAGGATGCAGGAATCCTTACAAGAAGAAAGATAAGAGAGAACTCGTGTATGATCTCTGAATTTGAGCCTAAATCATTCAAAGAGGCTCATAAAGATGAAGACTAGATCACGGCAATGGAAGAGGAACTTGATCAGATAGAGAAAAATGGTACATGGTCCTTGGTACCCAGACTGGAGCATAAAAATATCATTAGCACCAAATGGGTGTTCAGAAACAAGTTGAATGAGGATTGCACGGCGATTAGGAATAAAGTCAGATTGGTGTGCAAAGGATATGTTCAAGAAGAAGGAGAAGACTATGGAGAAACCTTTTCTCCTGTAGCCAGATTGGAAGGAGTTCGTATGCTTCTTGCATATGTAGCTTTTAAAAGGTTCAAAGTATACCAAATGGATGTAAAATTTGCATTCCTAAATGGTGTACTTGAAGAGGAGGTATATATAGAGCAACCAGATGGGTTTTCCCTATCTGAAGACAGTGACATGGTGTGCAAGCTACATAAAGCCTTATATGGTCTAAAGCAAGCACCTAGGGCATGGTATGAGCGCCTACATTCCCATCTTGTGACGATTGGATTTGAGAGAACAAGTGAAGATAGCAATATCTACTTGAAGTCTGAAGGAGATTAGATCCTGATCTGTGAGGGTTTTGTTGATGACATTATCTTTGGAGGAGATGACAAGATGAGTCATGAGTTTGTTGATGAGATGAAGAAAGAGTTTGAGATGTCACTCATAGGGGAGATTAAGTTCTTCATTAGACTGTAGATCCAGTAGATGAAAGATGGAATCTTTATCACTCAGTCCAAATATGTCAAAGAGGTGTTGAAGACCTTTGGCATGGAAGATAGCAAACCGATTGGTACACCAATGGTGACCAATTGCAAATTGACAAAAGAGGATGATTCCGTACTGGTTGATGAGAAGGAATACCGATCAATGATTGGTAAGTTGCATTATGTAGTGCATAGCATACCAGATATTGCACATGCAGTTGGGATTACTGCAAGGTTCCAGAAAAGTCCAAGAGAATCCCACTTGATTGCAGTCAAGCGGATTCTTAGATATCTGAAGGGAACAGTTGACTATGGATTGTGGTACCCATACAGCAATGATTTCAGTCTAAAAGTGTTCACAGATGCTGACTGGGCAGGTAATGTGGATGACCAAAAAAGTACAACCGATGGTGCATTCTTTCTCAGTGGTAGACTAGTCTCATGGATGAGTAAAAAGCAAAGTTGTATCTCTCAGTCTACAGCAGAAGCAGAATATGTTGCAGCTTTCATGAACTGTACTCAGACAATTTGGATGAAGCATGTACTAGAAGGCTTCAAAATCCCTGTATCTAAACTGGTAAGTATATTTTGTGATAACACAAGTGCTATCAATATTTCAAATAATCTAGTTTTACATTCTAGAACCAAGCATTTTGAGCTTAAGTATCATTTCTTGAGGGAAAAGGTTCAAAATAAAGAGATTGCACTGGAACATGTTTCCAGTAAGGAGCAGTTAGCAGACATATTCACCAAGCCTCTCCCAAAGACTACATTTGTGCATTTAAGAGGTGAATTGGGGGTACTGCCCATTCAGGAGGTGAACTAAAAGTATTTGTTCCACATCAGTTAGGTATTGCATAGTCAAATTTTTTTTGATTGATTAATGTGTTGAAGGATGCTACTCCTCAAGGGGAGTAGCATAATGGAACAGAGATGCTTGTGCCTCCACTTTGGCATTGTTGTCAAAGGGGGAGAAGGAGTGAAGCAGAAAAGATATCTGCAAAAAAATGGGGGAGAAAATGTGAAGAGGAGAGATATATTTGAATATTGCCATCAATTCCAAAGGGGGAGATTGTTGGCATTATGCGAACCGGCATGAAGACATAATGATATTGTATGTTGTCATTGATGTCAATATGTGACATGATGTGAACCGGCACATGTGATAGGTGAGAAGAGAGAACTGGCATATGTATGAACTGGTATATATGCCAAAGTGAAGTGGCATATTTGATCAAGATGAACCGGCATGTAGTTATGGGAACCGGCACATGGACGCACTATGTGACTACCAGTTGGTAGGTAGTTTCCACTTCAGGATTTTTGGTTGGAGTACCTCAAGCCTGTGTGACTCAATCGGTGATCTTTGTGTGATGAGTTAGTAGTATAATGAAGAATAGATCATGTTGCCATGTAAGCCCTATGCACATGAAGGATCTTGCATGAAGAAGACTATTCCTATCTACCTCGGGAATGTGCGAAGTTTATCAAACGGTGATAAAGCGTGATGGCTTATCAGCTGCCATGAAATCGATGGATAATGGACGATGGAGAATATCTTGAGATCGATTCAAGATTGTTGCATTTAATGCAGTATGACTCAATGGTCAGGATTGAATCGCTTGAATTATTTAACCTAACAGGTTTTGGGTTTTGGGTTTTTGCTACTGACCTGTCTATTTCTTATAAGGTCAATCTTGTGTTTCTTTCTAAGGTTGTTGGCAAAAGTTGTGAGTGTGTATCCAAGGCAAGTGATACATGATTCTTGCCAGACCAAAGGAGAAAAGAGATACCTGCAAAGTAAATGTGCAAAAGGTGAAAAGGAGCCAAAATGGATCTGCATTAGCATTGAGTGTTGTTACCAAATCATTGTAATTCCTGTTGATATTTAACCACTTCAATAGTCATGAAATCCCTTAACAAGGTAGCCTTAACTGGTCTCGATACAAATCCCTTAACAGGGTAGCTTTAACCGGCTTGATTCAAATCCCTTAACAAGGTAACTCAAAGTTAATGAGTTCTAGGAAGCTATAGAGCTCTAGAGATCTTTTAGCTATTGAGTTCTTGAAATCCTCTAACAAGGTAACCCTAATCGGGTTTAACACTTAACTGGGTATTGTAGCCATCCCTTAACCAGGTGATCCGTAACAGGATCAGTTCCTATTAGAACCTATTGTAATGTCTTTAACCAGACAAGGCTCCTAACAGAGTAGACTTCTAAAGAGTTCAAAAGCAACTTGTAGGTATTCATCCCCACTATGGTTTTTCCTAGTTGGGTTTCCACGTGAAAAATATGTGTGTCATGTGTAATGCTTTTATCTTGTGATGCTTTGTTATTACCTGTTGAGCATATGATGGTTCTGTGTTTTATGCCTGTCTATAAAACATATTGAACAAACTGTTATGAAGATCTGATGATAGTTTACCTGTTCATGCATGAGAGTGTAATGGTACTATAGTATTGAGCTAAGAGGAAAGCTTAGTGAGTGACCGGTTTATGATTGTTTCAGTTATTCTAGGTCTTACCGGTTGCACTCTATTTCAACCAGTATCCCTGTTTGCCAGTCATTTGGAATATTTGCTGTCAAACTGGTTTTGGACTGTATTTGTGTTTGTACCGATTCACCCTCCCTCTCAGTACCGGTTTGGTACTATTCATTCATCATTGAGTTATCATAATCCATCTTCTCCTCCAAAGATTATATCATCAACAAAAACTTCAATAACCAAGATGACATCATTAGTCACTTTGTAATATAGTTTGTTGTCAACATTACCTTTAGTGTAACCAAGCTTCAAAAGATATTTGTCCAATCTAGCATACCAAGCTCTACGAGCTTGCTTTAGTCCATATAAATCTTTCCTTAACCTGCAAACCATATCTTTATCATCTATTAAAGAAAATCCATCAGGTTGTTCAATGTAACTTCTTCTTCAAGATGTCCATTCAGAAATACACATTTAACATCCATTTGAGATACTTTATAGTTCTTGTGAGCTGCAAAAGCCAATAAAAGTCTGACTGCCTCAATTCTAGCTACCGGTGCAAAGGTTTCATTGTAACCAATTCCTTCTTTCTGTGAATATCCCTTACACACTAATCTTGATTTGTTTCTGATTACCTTACCATCTTCATTAAGTTTATTTCTTAAAACCCATTTAGTTCCAATTACATTTTTGTCTTTAGGCCGAGGAACTAATGACCAAGTGTTATTCCTTTCAATTTGTTCCAATTCATCTTCCATAGCTTTAATCCAATATTTATCTTCACATGCCTCATTAATAGTTGTAGGTTCAATTTGAGAAATAAGACATACCTCTTCATTTGCCAATCTTCCTCTAGTCATAACTCCTTGATATTTATTTCCAAATATCTGATCTTTAGAATGATTCAATCTTACATACCAGGGTGTTTTTACTTGTTGTTGCTCTTAGTGACTATTGAATCCTCAGATGTTGTTGGTGTCACTGGATCAATATTCTGTATCGGTGTACTCATAATAGGTTCATTTGTGATTGTCCCTATTGCCACTTCAGAGTCTATGTACTTTGAATTTCCTCTAAACTGTTCACCAATCTTCACATTTGCACTCTCAACAATTTTTTGCAATCTCTTGTTAAAACATCTATATGCCTTTCTATTAGATCAATAACCGAGAAATATTGCTTCATCACTTCTAGGATCTAATTTTCCAATATACTCATCTCTTCTAATATAGCATTTACTTCCAAATATTATAAAATATTTAAGAGTACGAGTATTACCAAACCATAATTCATGAGGGGTCTTACCGGTTTCACCTCTGATGTGAACTTTGTTGAATGTATAAAATGTTGTATTGACCACTTCTCTCTAGTATATATAAGGTATATTTTCTTCTAATATCATACTTCTGGCTGCATCCAAAATAGTTATGTTCTTCCTTTCCATAACTCCATTCTGTTGGGGTATCCGGGCTACTGATAACTGTCTTCTGATCCCATTCACTTCACATAATGTATTAAATTCCTTAGATGTTCATTCACCTCCTTGATCCGATCTCAAACATTTGATTTTCTTGCTGGTTTCATTCTCTACCATCACCTTGAATACTTTGAATTTTCTAAATGCTTAAGATTTCTCCTTGAGAAAAGTAACCCAACACATTCTAGAATAGTCATCAATGATTAGCATAAAATACCTATCTCCTTGTATACTTCTAGTTCTTGTTGGACCACATAAATCAGTATGAAGTAAGTCAAGAACATTGTTATATTTCTCTGGAATACTCTTGAAAGTTTCTCTAACTTGCTTTCCAAATTGACATTCCTTACATACCGAATTGTGAGGTTTAACAATCTTAGGTAAATCTCTTACTACCTTAGTTGTACTGATTTTCACAATGCAATCAAAATTTACATGACAAAGTCTCTTATGATATAACCAACTTTCATCAATATGTGAAATCAAACATGCTTTCTCATTTTATTCAAATGAAAGATATTACCTCTAATCTGATTACCGGTTGAAATTTTCAAACCAGTTTTGTTTAAGATTTTGCATTTACCATTCTTGAATTGTAACTAAAATCCTTTCTCAACTAATTGACCAACACTCAAAAGATTATGCTTCAAACCTTCAACATAGTAAACATTATCAGTATTGTGCTTTCCATCAAAAGATATAGTTCCTTTTCCTTTGATCATACAAGCTTTATCATCTCCAAATCTCACTAGACATCCAGTGTAATCTTGAAAGGTTAAGAATTTACTCTTATCACCACTCATGTGATGTGAACATCTAGAAACAATAATCCATTCATCCTTATCTTCAATTTTAGCTGCGAGGGCCTGCTCTATCAGTTGAACAGTAGGTGTTGGTTGATGTTCTATTATAGCAACAAAATCCCATCCATTGTCTATTGGATCCTCATCAAAATCATCAGTAACTCCTTCATCAACATAATAACAAGATTTGTCTCTATTCTTCTTAAACATGTATCTCTGATAATCAGGGTTAGGCTTATATGTTCTTTTAGCTTCTTCTCTTAATCTTGCATGTCTATCAGGATACCTAGAAGCCATGTGACCAGTTTTATTGTAGTTAAAACATTTAAATGATGCTTTACCTTCATACTTACTTCCAACTGGACCTTTAGGCATTTTTCTTGCAAATAGTGCTTCAAGCTCTTCCAGTTCTTCATTCTCCTTCCTGATTTCTTCAATTTCTCTTGCATAAAGGACTTTCCAATCATATTTTTTAGATGATGATGATGATGATGCTGCAGATGATGATGACCAAATTCCTCAAGTTCAAAAGCTGAAAGTTTTCCAACCAAAGTGTCTCTAGATACTAATGCATTAGGCATTGTTCTCAATTCATTTATAGCAATAACTTTCATTTTATATGGCGGTGGCAAAGCTCTTAAAACTTTAGAAACAATCTCATTTTCACTTAAGGTTCCTCCACAACATTGTATACCCAAAACAATTTCATTTACTCTTTCCATAAAAGCATAAATCCTTTCATCTTCTTCCATTTTCAGATTTTCATACCTGACCCAGAAGTATTCAAGTTTTTCAATTATGACTATGGTATCACCTTCATTCAATGTTTCCAATTTGTCCCAAATAGCTTTAGTTGTAGATCTATCTGACAATCCCATTATTTGCTGATCTGACAATGCACTCAAAAGTGCTTCTCTGGCTTTGCAATCATTCTCCTCATCTTTAGCCAAGGTTGGTGGATTAGGTTGACCTTGAGTAGCAGCAGTATAACCATTCTTTGTAACATCCCAAATTTCCTTTCTAATGCAATTCAAATGTGTCTCCATCCTAATCTTCCATATGCCATAGTTGGTTCCATCAAGTTTTGGACTGTCCTTCTTGAAATAGTTAGCAGACATTGGATCTCCTCAAGTTGTTAAACTTTTGCAAAAAGAGGACTAGGCTCTAATACCAATTGTTAGGTCCTAGAGACAACTGAGAGGGGGGGTGAATCGGTTGTCCAATAAATTCAAACCAAAATTAACTTAACCAAAACTTAATGCTTAATGCCGGTAAACCAAACTTTATGTAGGTAGAAAGTTTTATCAATTAATTGCAGTACCAGTAAAGATTAATTCATGAAACAGAAAGACAATAACATCCACAACACATAACATAAATATTTGTACGTGGAAACCCTATAAGGGGAAAAACCATGGTGGGAAGCCTTACCCATGATCAAATGATACTACTACGGATAGTATGTGTGTACAATATGGAGTCTGCACATGCAGAAAGGCTAGCTGCCTAGAGCTCATTGCTCAATCACAAAATGGGAGTCACACTGACTACATTTGGATGGTTAAATCCAATGATAATGTACTGCTCAAAATAGCATCTTCATATGTTGGATTCAGTACTGGTTAAGCTCTGATTATCTTCTCAAAACCTTCCTTCAATCTTCAAATTATGTATGCATGTATAGCTCTACTTATTTTCACATATACCTTAATACAATCCTTTTCCCTATCGCATTACAATCTCACAAATGAGATCTTACATATATACCGAAAGCTAAGACCAAAAGTGTAGGTCGGCTTAGAAAGAAAATTACAATAAAATCAATTATAAATAAATCGATATCTGATGCATCATGCTGGCTCAATGCATTCACAATAATAATAAATTATCTCCATAACATGTCGTGTTGATCTGGAATAGATATTCTTGCTGGTGCATAACACGGACCTATTTGCCAGTAACAACAAATATGCAAACCTGAATAGACCAATAACCAAATCACCAAAACCAAGTGATCAAATAATGTCTTTGACATAACCAAGTAGTCTCCAAGTCATTCCAAGTGTTGGTGAACAATATAACCTACTAGTGAACCAAATACCGGTGACTATGCATAAGTCTCTGACTTGCCGGTGAACAAAACCACAGATCTCTAAGTGTTGACGAGTGATGACAGGTGTTGACATCAATGACAAAACAATATCAACATATCCAAAATACCAAAACCAAATCTCATGTGTGATTCCTTTCTAAGGAATTAAACTCTTCTTGCATTGCAGCATCCCACTCGAGAACACCTGAAGCTTCTTGAAAAGACTGTGGATCAGAAGCTGAAGAAATGAAGAGATGTAGAGCCTGCTGAAATTGTGACCTTGTTCTTCTAGTATCTGATGGATCACCAAGCCAATCTCCTACTGACTCAAATATTTGTCGAGCCCAAAGAGGCATTGAGGCTAGATTGTCTAGGGGACAATCATCAACCTCTGAATGATGACTATGAGAAGAATGTGAATCCTCATCATCACTATCACCCATTGAAGTAGAGGAAGAAGAATCCTCATCAAGATTAGGAGGATTAAGATCCTCAAAAGAACTATCATCATGATGCAATGTCTCCTATGTGATAGTGGATGGAGAAGTGGTATTAGAAGAAATAGAAGAACTCTCCTCAAGATGAACACTCCTCTTAATGAACAACTCATGTGTAGAGGGATGGAGAAGTCTATACCCTTTGACATCATCTAGATACCCAACAAATATGCAAGGCTTGCTCTACGGATCCATAGCTTTACGTTTCTCTTCTAGAATGTGGGCCCATTCAAGAGAACCAAACAATTTGAAGTTCTTAACTGTAGGTTTCCGATCAGTCCAAGCTTGAAAAGGAGTTACCTCCTTCACAACTTTGTGAGGAACTCAGTTCTGGATGTAAGATGCATAGTTGATGGCCTCTGTCTAATACTGAGGTGCCAAAGACTTGGAGTGAATCATATAATTTTCCATCTCCTTCAAAGACCTATTCTTGTGTTCTATGACACCATTCTACTGAGGACTGTATGGAACTGTGTGTTGCATGTTGATACCTTCTAAAGCACAAAAATGGTCAAACTTATTATTAACATATTCACCCCCATTATCTATATGCAAAATATTGATGAACTTCCTGGATTGTTTCTCTGCAAAAGCTTTGAAATCTAGAAAATTCTAAAATACCTCAGACTTTTGTTTGAGAAAGTAAACCCATGTATATCTAAAAAAATAATCAATAAATTTAAGACATATCTAGCCTTGCTAAAAGATGGTTGTGGAAATGGTCCTACCAATTCACTATGTAGCTCTCCCTGCTTTTCCTTTATCATACTTCTCCTCGGGATGCTTACCAACAATACATCCCTAGAAAACTCCAACAAAAAATTGAATAGAAGGCAACCCTGAAATCATTTCTTGTTGACTGAGCTATTGCAAGTAATGGTAGTTCAAGTGGCCAATAGATGATGCCATAAACAACTCATCTCATCTACATGCGTGAGTAAAACTGTCAAAGGAGAGTTAGGAACAAAGTGATAAAACTGATATAATCTAGAATGATGATCTTCTTTTCCCACAACAACAGTGGACCCATTATGCATTTCACTACTTACCATTGTATCTCGTGTGAACTCAACTCGCTTTCCAGAACCAGTGTGAGTAACCTGATAAACAAATAGGAGATTATTTGATAAAGATGTAACACAAAGGACATTCTAAAATGTTCCTTCACCCACATCAACAGAACCTCTCCCATGCACTTCAACAGGAGTGTCATCACCCATTAGTATGGTAGGCATAGAACATGGATCTAAAGAGATGAAATCATCTTCTAAAGAAGCCATATGGTTTGAAGCACCCATGTCAACTATCAAATAATTGGGTTGTGAAGCAACAACAACTATGGCCTTACCCTTTCCTTTCCCCTTACTCTTATGTGTGTCCTTAGAAGATCCTTCTGATGAACTCCATTTGACTGAATCAGACACCTTGATATTATGATTTTCAAGAAGATGTGAAAGGTGATCAATATTGGCATAACTGATGGAGATGATGATGAGATGAGAATATGACCGGTAAAGTTGATATTATCAAGTATATGATGTCAAGGGGAGATTGTTGGCTTGATGATGATGATGATATAATTGTAATAGGATGTTTGTATTAGGAATCTCATAGATACTGAGAGGGGGGGGTGTGAATCAGTATCTAACTGGTAATTGGAATTTCTCAACTTAAAACATGTAGAACATATTATAACAGTGTACCGGTATGCAAGAAGTAATGTAATAAACAGAATTAAAAACATCCACATGAAAAGCACACCATGACACAAGGATTTAATGAGGAAACCCGGTGTGGGAAAAACCTCGGTGGGATTTGTGACCCATAATATCCACTTACTGGCCAATAAGAGAATATTACTTACAAAAAGGGGGCCTGCACATGCAGGAAGGCCAATTGCCTAGAGCTCACTACTCAATGGGAAGTCTCACCGACTTACAATGTGGATTATACAACTCCAATATCTTGTACTGCTTTACAATAGCATCTATAATGCCTAATCCAGTATCAATTTCTGCTCTGTTCTTTACATAAAACCTTTAACTTATATTTCGCATAATAGGTCTGCCTAATATCTTCCTTTTTTGCTTACATCCCTTACAAAATATCTACAATGATCTCTTTTATATATAACAGTCATTTTACAACTTGCCAAGTTAGCTTTCAAGGTTTTTACAATAATAAAGAAAATATAATATAACAAAAAATCTTGTCGGCCTCTATGCCGGTATGCTTCCTTTCTCTGTGCCAGTGCTAGTGGTCTGAGTGCCGGTGTAGAGTGTGATCTGTTGATACTAGTGAACTATCTTGCTAGTGTAATGCCTTCTCGGTGCCATAGGATTGTAAGGTTGCCATCAATGACAAAACCTTCAATCACATACAATGTCTCATTGGAGTGTGCATATGCCAACAGTTTGATGACTTTATTTGTGTTTTCATTGATGGAAACCATGTTTGTTTAGTCATCTAGGTCATCTCGACCTACCAGTATAGCCTAACCGGTAGTGGAATCAGTTAGACAGCAAAACTGCTAAGTTGTTGTCAACCAGTAAACAGGAACACAGCGATGATTAAGTGACTGGTATAGATGATTAGAAAAGATTCAAGTGTTGCGGATTAGAATATATGTTCATAACATTGGCATGAGTCTTTGATTGAAATCACATCAAGTTTGGTGAACTGGTAAGCACATTTATAATTGATTGTTATGAACTCTGTGAAGAATAATGAATACTGGTAACAGATCTTTAACCAATAATGATTTAAGGTTTGACATTGGATCTTATCATGATCATAACTTAGTGATGATGTGTCAAAATTCATGTGTAATGATAAGATTGTATTTGAGCACGTACAAGGATTGAATTTCTTGGGAAACAACAAAGTGCTTAGTAGAATGAAACAAGGGTTTGATTGCTTATCAAATCAATGTGTGATGATCATTTAACGGCGGAAATCATCTAGAAATTTGTTGTAATTATCTGTAATGTATTTTGGCAGAGTTTTTTGCCTCACTAAATGTAAATTCATTGTATCTTTTTTATGTAATTAGGTTTTGTAGCTGCCCTAGTTGAAAAGTGTATTTAGGGCTAGTTGGAGAAGAGATTTTGGGTCGGTAGTTTGAGAAGAAGGTATTGTTGAACAAGTTTCAAGTGTCTGCATGTGTGTAGAAAAACTATTTTGAAAAGGATATGTACTAGCATGCAAAGAAGTGTTGTAATCAGATCATTTGCCCTGTTGTTCTCTAATAGTTACAGCAGTTTGAAATCCCTTAACTAGGTAGATCCTAACAAGTCTTATATTATAAATCCCTTCACCGGGTGGCTAATTAACTTGAGTTTGAAATCCTCTAAAAAGGTTACTCCTGATAGGGTAGAGCTCCTAATAGGGCTGAGGAAAAATCCCTTGACCAGGTGACTCCTAACAGGTTCTGCTCTTAACCGGGCTAGGCCTTTAACTAGGTGCATTCCAAAAGAGTGCAAATACTTTGTGGGTGCTAATTCCCACCATGGTTTTTCCCATTTGGGTTTGGACATGAAAAATCATTTTGTTATGGTTTGCATGCTTTGTTGGATATTTGCTTATGTGGTTATATTTCTTGCATGCTTATTGATTTTCAAGTTGGTGAAAGTTGTTATCAAATTTATTAAGTTTTTGCTTGCACTAATTCACCCCCCCCCCCCCCCTCCATGCCTTATAAGTTTATCAATTGGTATCAGAGCCTAATTCTCCTAAGGCTTCACTGCTTGGGAAGGATCTATAAGCATAACATGGGGGAAGGTTCAATGAGTTACAAAGAGCTTTCACACAGGCTTGCAAAATCTGAAGAAGCCCTTAGTGAACTAAAGGTCAAGTACAAAGCTTCATTGGCTAAGAGAAGAGAGTTAGCTGAGCAGTTGATGGAACTCAGTGAAAATAGTTCATCTGAGGAAGCAACCATTGATGCCTTGGATAATTAGGTGGAAAAGGTGAATGATGAAAAGACAAATCTGAGGAGAGGGTTGGAATCCCTTGCCATCAAGATGAGCCGAGAGTTGGAAGCCAGGAGGACAGTTGAAGACAAAATAAGAGATAAGGAGCATGAGATCTTTAATTTCAACATAGAGATTGATACCCTACATGTGCATCTTTGTGAGGAAAAAGAGGAAATACAAGTTGATCTAGACATGGCTATGTCTCTTAGAGAAAGTCTCACAAAGAAGAATGAAGAGCTTACCAAGGAGCTGAATAATGCAAATGAGTTACTAGCTGAATTCAACAAGAGCACTTCTATTATTGATGAGCAGATTCAGACATAAAGGCAAGAAGGAGATACACATGGCTTGGGGTACAAAACCTTTGAACAAGGAGAGCCATCTAGTACTAAGGACACCAGTAAGAGAACTAAAAAACTAGTATGTTTTAACTATCGTAAGGTAGGTCATACTGCGAATGTTTGTCGAAGTAGATCTAGTACTTTTGGTAGATATAGACCTATTGAATATGAAGGATATAAACCTAGTACTTTTGATGGATACTGCTTCAATTGCAACAAGTATGGGCATAGAGTTGTTGAGTGTGGATCAAGAGTGATCAATCAAATATCTTACATGAATCAGAGGTCTAATGGTGAATGGCAGAGATCTTACATTAATCAGAGAAACCCTACTTGGCAGAGACCTTATGTGAACCGGTCTAGTCCATATGAAATGGAGAATAGATGGAATGTGACATGTTCAATCTATCACAACTATGGTCATGTGGCTATAAATTACCAGAGAAGAACTAATAGAGGCAATGCTAGACCCTAGAGAGCATCTGGAATGACATGTTTCCACTGTCACAAACTGAAACACATTGCAAGGTTTTGTAGAGCTAGAATGAACCAACCAGTTAATCAGTCTGTTGATCAGAAAAATAAGAAGAAGGTAGATGTGGAAGAAACTAGAAGTGATATGAATAAGATATGGGGGAAGAAAAGTGAGGAGAAACCATCAGAGGACTCCAATTCTTCACCTGGTGTGGAGAATCCCTCACCGGAAAACTAAGCTATGTATGAAGCTTTGTGAGAGCATATTGTCAAATCCATTTCCAAACCCCCTAAATGGTGTGCGGTAAGTCAAATCTGCATGTTTTGATGCAATATGATGTTATTAAGTGATTTTAAACCATTTACATATCAAACTAGTACATTGGATGTGATATGTGAACCAGTAGAAAGTTCTAGGTTTGAATGGTGATTAGGGTATGTTGAACTGGTTTAACATTAAATGTTGTTGGTGAAAGTAAAATAAAAAGGTGTTTTATAGTATCATTTTTCCCTTAGCATTTTCGAGAGCACATTTTGAGAGCAACCGAAACATGGAAGAGCATTTAAATTATAAATCCTAGTTGCGAAGAAGTTTGATGCTTTTAGCAAGTTTAAGGAATTCAAAACTTTAGTAGAGAAATAAACTGGTAAGAACCTAAAGTGCCTGAGATCTGACCGAGGTGGAGAATTCACATCAGCATAATTTGTGAAATATTGTGATGAGAATGGAATCAAGAGACAACTATCTGCACCAACGACACCACAACATAATGGGATTGCAGAAAGGAGGAACCAGACCATAGTTAAACAACAAGAACAATGTTGATACAAGGGGATGTACCTAAAATGTTTTGGAGAGAAGCAGTTAGCATTTTCGTATACACAATAAACTCAGTATTGGTCAAGAAAGGTAGTGACAAAACTCCCTATGAATTATGGTATGGTCATACTCCTGATGTTAATCATTTCAAAGTCTTTGGCAGTAGGTGTTACATAGAGAGAGATGAGTATACCAAAAAGTTTGAACCTAAAAGTGATGAAGGAAATTTCCTTGGTTATTTAGCTAAGAGCAAAGCATTGAAGTGCTTTAACAAAATAACCAAGAAGATTGTGAAAAGTGTCAATGTGAAAGTTTATGAGTATTCTAACAGATCTGATGATGCCAACAAGTCTGATGTAGTAGATGAACAGAAGTTAGGGATTATTAAACCGAAAGTTCAAAATGATGTTAAGCAGAAGAGTGTGGAGGATATTGCTCAACTGGTGGAAGATGAAGAAGAAGAACAAGAAGAGACTTCTATACTGGAACTGGTTATACCTAGATATGTAAAGTTGAATCACTCTATAGATCAGATAATTGGAGACATGAATGTTGGAGTACAAACAAGAAGAAAGATCAGAGAAAGTACTTGTCTAATTTCCACAGTTGAACCTAAGACAGTGAGGGAATCTCTCAAGGATGATGATTGGATAAAGGCTATGAATGAGGATCTTGATCAAATAGAGAAGAACAACACTTGGTCACTTGTCCCAAGACTAGCTGATAAAAATGTGATTGGTACTAAGTGGGTGTTCAGGAATAAATTGAATGAAGATGGTGAAGTAATTAGGAACAAGGCTAGAGTAGTTTGCAAAGGATATGCACAAGAAGAAGGTGAGGATTATGGAGAAACCTTTGCACCGATTTCTAGACTTGAAGGAGTAAGAATGCTACTTACATTTGCAACATTCAAAGGATTCAAGGTATACCAAATGGATATTAATTCTACATTTTTTATTGAAATTCTAGAAGAAGAGGTTTACATTGAACAACCAGATGGGTTTGCATTGACTGAAGACAAGGACACGGTATGAGAGACTTCATTCGCACCTGATAAAGATTGGATTTCAAACAACTAGTGAGGACATCAACATTTACTTGAAGATAGAAGGAGACAAGTTATTTAGTGCAGAAGTGTTTGTAGATGATATCATATTTGGAGAAGATGATGAGATGAGTTTAACTTTTACAAAAGAAATGAAAATGGAATTTGAAATATCTTTGATAGGTGAAATCAAATTTGTCATTGGTTTGCAGGTCCAATAATGAAAGGAGGAATATTTATCAGCCAGTCCAAATATGTGAAGCAGGTATTGAAAACCTTTGGAATGGAAGACTCTAAACCAGTCGAAACCCCTATGGTTACTAGTTGAAGATTATCAAAGGAAGATGATTTAGATCTAGTGGATGAAACTGAGTATATATCAATGATAGGTAAACTACACTATGTTGTTCATAGCAAACCGGACATTGCTCATGCAGTTGGTATAGTGGCTAGCTTTTAGAAAAGTCTTAAAGAGACTCATATGGTGGCAGTGAAGAGAATTTTTCAGGTATCTTAGAGGAACTATTGATTATAAATTATGGTATCCATACAAAGGAAACTTCTCTTTGCAAGTGTACATAGATGTTGATTGGGTAGGTAATATAGATGACCAGAAGAGCACAATTGGTGGTGCATTCTTTCTAGGAGGAATACTGGTATACTAGATTAGTAAAAACAAAGTTGCATTTCTCAGTCTATAGAAGAAGTAGACTATGTGGCTGCATCTATGAACTGTACTCAAGCAATATGGATGAGACATGTATTAGAAGGATTCAAGAAGATTATGATAGAATTGGTGGTCATATATAGTGATAATACAAGTGCAATAGAAGATTATGACAGAACCGATGGTAATATATTGTGATAATACAAGTGCAATAAGTATTTCAAAGAATCATGTGTTTCATGCTAGAACAAAGCATATTGAACTCAAGTACCATTATTTGAGAGAAAGAGTGTAGGAAAAGAAATTCAAAATAGATCATGTGTCAAGCAAGGAGCAGTTGGCTGACATCTTCACTAAGCCATTTCCTAAAGCAATCTTTGAGTATCTCAGAGGCAAGCTAGGGGTTATACCCCTACAAAAGGTCAACTAAGATGTTGTTGTAGTATCAATCCAGTGGACTAATTAATGATATTTCACTATGGATTGATGAGAAAAGGGCTACTCCTCAGGGGGAGCAACTGAGATGAAGAAAATAATAGCAATAGAAGATGAATTTGACACTTTGCACCTTTGGCATTTTTGTCAAAGGGGGAGAAGAAAAGTAAAGGAAGAGAAGAATAGTGAAAAGCATAAAGAGAAGAACTGATAAAAGAAAGAGAAGAAAAAGTATAGCAGTCATAAGAGTTAGAGTTCCAGTTTTGCATAGTGAGCTTTTGGTGTTTCCATCAATGCCAAAGGGGGATATTGTTGGCATAACTGATGGAGATGATAATGAGATGAGAAGATGACCGGTAAAGTTGATATGATCAAGTATATGATGTCAAGGGGAGATTGTTGGCTTGATGATGATGATATAATTATAATAGGATGTTTGATGACTTTATTTGTGTTGTCATTAATGGCAACCATGTTTGTTTAGTCATCTAGGTCATCTAGATCTACCGGTATAGCCTAACTAGCAGTGGAATCAGTTAGACAACAAAACTGCTAAGTTGTTGTCAACCGATAAATAGGAATAGAGCGATGATCAAGTGACTGGTATAGACGATTGGAGAAGATTCAGGTGTTGCGGTTCAAAATATGTGTTCATAACATTGGCATGAGTCTGTGATTAAAATCATGTCAAGTTTGGTGAACCGGTAATCACATTTATAATTGACTGTTATGAACTCTGTGAAGAATAATGAATACTGGTAACAAATCTTTAACTGGTAATGATTTAAGGTTTGACATTGGATCTTATCATGATCATAACTTAGTGATGATGTGTCAAAATCCATGTGTAATGATAAGATTGTATTTGAGCGTGTACAAGGATCGAATTTCTTGGGAAACAACAAAGTGCTTAGTAGAATGAAACAAGGGTTTGATTGATTATCAAATCGATGTGCGATGATCATTCAACGGTGGAAATCATCTAAAAAAAATTTGTAATGATCTATAATGTATTTTGGCAGAATTTTTTGCCTCGCTAAATGTAAATTCATTGTATCTTTTTTATGTAATTAGGTTTTGTAGCCACCCTAATTGAAAAGTGTATTTAGGGCTAGTTGGAGAAGAGATTTTGGGTCAGTAGTTTGAGAAGAAGGTATTGTTGAAAAAGTTTGAAGTGTCTTCATGTGTGTAGCAAATTTGTGTTGAAAAGGACTTGTACTAGCAAGAAAGGAAGTGTTGTAATCATATCATCTACCCTATTGCTCCCTAATAGTTACATCAGTTTGAAATCCCTTAACCAAGTAGATCCTAACAGGTCTTATATTGTAAATCCCTTCATCGGGTGGCTCATTAGCTTGAGTTTGAAATCCTCTAACAAGGTTACTCCTAATAGGGTAGAGCTCCTAAAAGAGTTGAAGCAAAATCCCTTGATCAGGTGACTCCTAACAAGGTCTGCTCCTAACTGGGCATATTGTAAAGCTCTTAACTAGGCTAGGCCTTTAACCGACTGCATTCCAAAAGAGTGCAAATACTTTGTGGGTGTTAATTCCCACCATTATTTTTCCCATTTGGGTTTCCACGTGAAAAATCATTTTTTTATGGTTTGCATGCTTTGTTGGATGTTTGCTTATGTGGTTATATTTCTTGTATGCTTATCGATTTTCAAGTTGGTGAAAGTTGTTATCAGATTTATTAAGTTTTTTCTTATACTTCACGCCCCCCCCCCCTTCTTAGTGCCTTATAAGTTTATCAATCAATTTGTTTCTTTAAACACATGTTCATCATGACCAAGCCTCATACAATAAGAACACTTGACCTTCTCTTTCTTAGGTTGTTCACCTTTGATGAAGAGGTCTAATTATCTTCTTTTGAAGTAGTAGATTTCTTATCTTTCTTCTTCTCTCCTTGGTTCTTTTATTTCTTATCTTTCTTACTAGACCCTTTATGTTTCTTTTGTGCCTTGATTTACAGCTAAGGCATGTGACTTAGAGGGTTTTATTGTTCCCAAGTGAACCAATTTTTCTTTCTCCCTAGTGAGTTCTACAACAAATTCATCTAGAGAAGGCATTTTGAATGTGGTACCTAGGGCACATTTTGTAACATAGAATGTAGAAACAAACACTAAATAGTTAGTACCAAGCTTAGAAGGAATACTCAAGAACAAATGCTTATTATCTTTCTTAGTTCTACAGTGTTCCAGCTGCAATCTTATAGACTTAAGTTTAGTGAAGAAGTATTGTATAGTATCAAAATTGGTTGGAATCAACCCTATGAGTTCATTCTCCAACTAATGACCTCTTAGCTCATCCTGCTTACCAAAGAGGTTTTCCAAAGTGGTCCACACTGCATTTGGTGTAGTGGCAGATTCGATGTGAAAAAGAAGGTCAAGAGAGACTGACATACATAGAGTACCAAGGAGAGACTGACTCACATTTATTAAACCATTTAATATTTTTTGCAACATCTTGAGATTCATTCTCAAGTCCCATAGTAACACGATGATATCCATGTCTTTTTAAAGAATTTCGGGAGAGACTGACTCACATTTATTAAACCATTTAATATTTTTTGCAACATCTTAAGGTTCAGTTTCAAGTCCCATAGTAACACGATGATATCCATGTCTTTTTAAATATATTATCATTTTAGATTTCCATTCAAAGTAATTATATGGTGTTAAAATTGGAATTGTAGATGCATCCATGATAGCACAAAAGAAGATTGCAAAGAATCAAGAAAAGTGCAAGAAAGAAGACACAAGAGACACCCCCCTTTCCACTAGTCTCAAAAAACACCCCCCCCCCAAATATTATAAGGTTGGCACTTTATAATTAGTGCATTACAAGGCTCCAATGGCCAAAAATATAAATTTTCAATAAAAATAATTTTGATACAAAATCTTAAAAAATTAGCCTTATAGCTACTCAATGCATCTCAATACCTTTTCAACAACTATTTGTTTTTGAAAAACAAAGTTGTGAGGAGAAAGATATGACCAGTTGAAGAGAAAAAGAAGCAGTTGATACAACCTGCAATATCTAATAGAAAAAGGTATAATTTTTCAATGAGACCTACAAGAATGGAAATTTCTCAATTGTAGTTTTCCGTCAAGTAATTGTTTGCAAATATCTAACACCCTCGAGGCAAAAGTTATGCAACTTGTAAGAAAGGTTGCTGAATTTGCCTGCTAGAAAAATGGCTTAACTCAATTTTTGCAAAAATTATTAATTTTTTGGGATCACCATCAGAAACCCCAAAAAAAATTGATGTTGGAAACAAAACCCAGAAATTGTTTTTCCTCAAAATGAACAGAAGTTGAAACACTAAAGCCAAAATGAAAATAGCTCCAGTAAAAAAAATTCACTTTGATTTTTTACTATGTCCTCCAAACTCTGATTTTGGTGAAATAAAAGTCACTTTTGACTTTCTCAGTCCTTTTGGACAATCTGGAAATTCTAAGGAAGCCTCCAATATTACAAAAATGTTGCATTCACTCAGATATCAAGGAACACATAAATAATAAACCAAATTTAACTAGAAGCTTATTTTCCTTTAAACTGTTCTGATTCTTCAGGTCACATGAGAATGCAGAGAAGAGAATACTTGGTTTTTAAGGAAAATATTAGCTATCTAATAGTCTCAAATCTCTCAAATAAATCAGAAAAAATAATGAGATATATCAGAGCCAGGATCTGACGTCAGTCGTAGATCACGTGCAACTCCCCCAACAACAGATGATCAAAGATAAAAATAGTTGAATGAAGATAATTTAGATATGAGAGAAAAATAGAGACAAAGAAGAGAATTTGGAGAAGACTCTCACTTATCTATCAATGAACTAGTGAACGTGAGAGTATAGTGCTTATTATATAGAAAAATATTAGCATATACATCCAAAGGGTGCATTAACTCCTATTCCCCATAAAAAGTGGGAGATTTTACCTTTTTGGTAAATGCAAAAACATGTGGCATAACCTCCTTACATGAATCCATGAAATAAGTTGAGAGAGTTGGCACATAAGGCCAAAAGAGGGTGAGAAATCCAACTACCCCATAACCGACTTAAGAAATCATAAAATACTGGTTATGAGAGGTGGCACAACAAGCCAAAAAGGATGTGTAACTCAACTACCCATGTGAGGTGGAGAGTTACACATGTAGCTGAAGTATTTTGCCACATGTCCTCGTATAAACCACTCCTAATAACCTAATCAAGCTTAAATAATATGTGTAGAAAAAATAAATACTCCCTAACATAAGGAAAAATAAAAAATCTACACTAACAAAACCTTCTCATTGTCCTTTTAAACATCATAAAAAGTAGGCCCTTAGGTGTTCCCCTTTTTGTTGTTGTTTTTCCAATCAATCATTCATCCTATGTGTGCCCTATTTTGACCTTCAAGGCTTATTTTTGCATATCTAGACATCTCCAATTCCCATATCCTTTTCGAATTCACATTAAAATCACAATATCTTTCTTCCCTAAAAATTTGGTAAAAAGTTGGTCGAATCGTGTGTTCGGACTGTGTTGCTACCACCTTGGTCCTTACTTTTTCTGCTCAAATTTTGGGAGCCTGTTTTGACTGTATTTTACTGCACAATTCCAGAGATTTGTGAAATTTTATTAATTTTAGGTAACCCTAACATTGAAAACAAATCTGAATTTCAGCATTTCTATTTTCAATTTAAATTTTAAAATTAAGTGGTTAACCATATATAGCCTAATTTTTAAAATTAAATTGATTTCCTCAATATTCCAACATTTCAAAACTTTAAAATTTTAATTAAGAGGTTAGATTTGGACAATCCTAATTTTAATTTTAATTTTCCCTCCTTTCAAACTTTTAAAATTAAGAGGTCGTTTTCAACCTTAATTTTAAAATTCAAATTTCTATCTTCTAGGGGACAATTTCAAATTTTATTTTAAGATGTAACAAAGCCCTAATTTTAAATTTCTAGGAGATTACATTATTCTTTCCAATTTATTTTTCCTAGTGCATGATTTTTACTACTATTAGTCCTACCTATAGTATTCTCGTTAGAAGAAGTTGTAGAATTAAGGTTGCCCAAGG
The DNA here is from genome assembly GCF_030272615.1 of Cryptomeria japonica. Classification (NCBI taxonomy): domain Eukaryota; kingdom Viridiplantae; phylum Streptophyta; class Pinopsida; order Cupressales; family Cupressaceae; genus Cryptomeria; species Cryptomeria japonica. Next base: position 72,409,771 of record NC_081408.1, on the reverse strand, counting down.
TTTAATTACCGAGGAAATGGAGCCTAATTTTGCTAGCTTTTTCAATGAGAATATTGGTGTTTCTTCTAGTCCTACAAATATTCTCATTTATCCTCTTGATAATTCTCACAATGAGGAGGATTTACTAACTAGAGTATCCGTTGACCAATTGGAGAAGATGGACAATCAATTTGACAATCTTTAACAATGGATGAGTCAAGAATACCTGAAAAGTGAAGCTCTCCCATTGATTGAAGGATTAAAAAGAATGATTCAAAGTGATAAACATGGTGTAGATATATTGAGTGGTATTTCTCATATATTAGATTCTAATATCATGCCTGTGAAGAGTTGTGCTGAAAATCTAGGTTATATACAACCTCCCAATGAAGTTAATCATTTCATTCCTTTGCCAACTCCTATGACTAGTGTTCCTACCTTCACATCAAACATCATGGCTACCTCTACACAAAATGTTATACCTACAAATGTTAGCCATGGGGGAAATACCTCTTCTTTCATTCCTCCTACCATGAGTGTTCCCCTTGTTACCCAATCACATTCACCTCCTATAAATGTCAGTCAAGGGGGCAACTCTTTCAATCACAATTCCTTTATTCCTCCTATGAATCTTCCATGTGTTACCCGGTCTTCTCCATTACCTACTTCTCATAGTGTCCCACCTCCTTATTCTCAATCTCTTCCTTCATTAAACAATATTAATCCACCTTCTCAATAAAACATATCTAATTTCAATCCTTCTATTGAAGATACAATCATGAGTTTATCCCAAACAATGTCTTCCTTACAATAACAAATAGCTTCTATGAATCAATCCAAGTATAATGTGCCCACATTTGATGTAGCGAGCCCATTATCCAATGATATTGTTAGAGTTGTCCCTCCTAAACATGCAAAAGTCCCTCAATTAGAAATTTATAATGGAAAAGGTGATCCTTTAACTCATGTTAAAACATTCCAAACTTTGTGTAGTGACTTTGCTCATAATCAAAGGTTGTTAGCAAATGTTTTTACTAGAACATTAAGGGATAGAGATTTGCAATGGTATTGTTCTTTGCCTCCTTATTCTATTACTTCTTTTCACCAACTGGCTAATGCTTCTATTCAGCAATTTCACAATAACATTGGTCCTAAACTTACTTTGATTGATTTGATGCATTGTAAACAAGGAGTTAAAGAAAAAGTGACTGATTTTATTAGTAGATATAAGCATTTGTATTAAAATATTTCTTTTTATGTGCCTAATAAAGATATTCAAAATATTTTCATTGCTAATTTAAAAAAAGATATTAGGGATAAACTTCTCTTAACTTAATTTACTTCCTTTCCGCAGTTGTGTGTAGTACTTCACAATTATCAACTGATTGTGTGTCAATTGGAACAATCATCTCCTTCGATGGCTCCAAGTGAGAAGGGTGATAGTGCTCAACAACCATTTTCAAAGTTCAAACCAAACAAAGGATTCATCAAATTCAATGATTGATGAACTTATAAGACAATGAGAGGGGGGGTGAATCGGTGCAAGTAGAAACAATACAAATCTAATTATCAATTTCACCAACTTAAAACTCAATAGGCATATAAGAAATAACACCAAGTAAGAAATCACCACATAAAGTATAAACCACATAACACAAGAGGTTATACATGGAAAAACCAAATGGTAAAAACCACGGTGGGAGTTAGTACCCACAAAGATCCACTATTTGTTGTATAGATATCTGACCGGTTTAGGTCTACAACACCCGGTTAGGGGCACACCCTATTAGGAGTGTCTAAGCCTAGTTAAGAGATATACAATAAGGTCTGTGATGACCAGCCCTGTTAGGAGCTACCCACATTACTGGTATTTACAAACACAAGTTAATTTGTCACCTGGTTAGAGGATTTAATGATCAAACATTTTAGGATCTGACTGCACCCTATTAGGAGTGACCTTGTGAGAGGATTTTCTTATTGCAACTGTTAGGGAGACAACAAGTTCAAATGATCTTAGTCTAACACCATCTGTGTTTGATAAGATCCACTTCAAAACATTACAACATCATATATACTTCATCTCATAACTACTCTGATCACCGCACTATCAGAAAGATGAAATTCACTAATGATTTGTTACACATTCAAGCTCATACTCATAACCACCTTCATATCTCATCACACATCTTAAAAAAATCATTAGGCTAGCTAGAACCTTGGAACAATTCCCTATATTCAATGAATCTAGACAAACTTGCATTGTGCACCTTACTTATGTCGGCCACCCACATAACAAATCAAATTTTGTGTCGTTTTACCAATCCTAGTGATTCTCATCACTACCGATTACGTCTCTATCAATGTAACTACTCTATTAATGAATTCTCATTCACCTGATCAAATCACCACATGCCATCATGAACATAACTTTATCTACCATTCTTCTTTTCTACTACAAAACCACATCATCCCATTCTTCATAAATTTCCATACCGGTTGTCAGAATAATATTTTGTCTGTCTTTTATCGGTTAAAGTCCTAATTACTGGTTCTGATAAAAATTGTCTTTGCTTACCTGTTAGGCCTCACTGGTTGAATTGTAGGACTCCAATGAGTGTAGAAACATAGTTTCCATCAATGACAACATACAACATAGTCATCATACGACAATCTAATCTCTATACAAATGAAACATGTACTGATTACATCAAGCAAACAAACAATTACCGGTACAAATCAAATGATCAAATGCCAACATTCACCCCCTTTGGAATTGTAGTGTCATAAAATTGCAACCCTAGCAATTTTTGACCGCATTAGGGTCCTCACGCATGCAAAATCAAATCCCTTAGCCTGATCAAAGACCTAAGATTGCTCAACCCCTGAAAAAATACTTTTCTCTTGCCCTCCGCACCACCCTGTCTGCACTCTACCCTAGGGAAAAGGAATGGATAGGGGCTTGGCGCCCCTATCCTTGCCCTATTTTGAGGCAGGACGCTTTCTTGAGCTTGCTTTGTAGCTTGTGCAATGAGCATGAAAAATTCCCCAATGTCGACCTGTGACAAAATCAGTTTCATTAACCCTAATTGACAAGTATAAAAGTTGCATTTTGCCCTCTCATTTGGATAAGTTCAATAAAGTGAAAATTTGTGATCAAGCATTCAAGAGCATTTAAGCATCCCTTTTAAGCATTGAGCAACTCAAGTCTCCCTTCAAGACTAGGTGTTTCATTCAAGTCAAGGATTCAACCATTGAAGAGGAGATTCATTCCAACATTTAGCTTCATACAAGCATTTCTATCAACATTTCTATCGCAACCTCCCTTGAGGTGATTTACATTTCAGTCTTTCATTTACATTTACTTGCAAGTACTTCCTTTCATTACTTGGTTAATTCCAAAACTAGGGTTTGACCTAAAGGCAAACCCCCAATCCCAACCCATTCCCCTCTCTTTTTTGTGTTTAGGTTGCAGGTGCCTAGCTGTACTTTCAGATTTGGACTCCATTTGCAGAGGCAGAAAAACCCTTTTCGTTTCGCGGATTTTTCAAAGGACCATGTAGATTCTCGCCATGGTCCAAGAAACTTTTCCTCAAATTTGCAGGGTGACTTTGTCTCTGACATATCCAAGTGCACAGCTTCATCCCACACTTAGATCTTGATTTATTACTAGTTCTTTGTCACTTTTGCACTTAGTCTCTATACATAATTCAATCAATTATTTTCCATTTCAAATAGAAGAGGGGATTAACTTATCATTCTCATTTCATTCAAAATTCTATCTTCTTCTTTGGAGGTTGAATCTAGTGAATTTTCCCTCCCCACTTCCAATGTAATGCATGAAAAGTGTTTGAAGGGAAATTCATAGTGAAACTCTCATCTCTCCTTGGAGGGAAAGAGTAGCTTTCCTCTTGATCTCTCATTCACATAGTTTTCACCAACCATTACATTTTGGTGAACCCGATGTGAAGCATGCTTTCCTTTGAACAAAATTGCATATTTTTCATTTGTAAGTTTCAAATTTCTGCAAACTTAGTCATGGTTAAATCATTAAAAACCCTAGTTTTTAAAATTAAAATTGAACTTGTGATTGTGAAAATTGCTTGTGGTTATCTTAGATCTGAAAATTGTTTTGTTTTTCAAATGCAATTTCCTCATTCTCTTGTTCAATTTGTAAAAATCAAATTTACAAAATTAAGCGGTTACTTGTTAAAACCCTAATTTTCAAAAATCATCTTGAACTTGTGCAAAAATTGGATTTCCATTTAATTTTCAGATTTATGATTGTTCTCAAACTTGTTTTCATTCCTACAATTCAAATTTTCAATTTCCCTCCTTTTTCCCAAAATTCAAATTTCAAAATTAAGTGGTTAGGTCATAAAACCCTAATTTTTAAATTTAATTGGATTTTGTGCAAATTTTAATCAATTTCATTCCAATTCAGATTTCTAAACATTTTTCAAGGTGTCTCTATCCATTAGGTTTGACATTTTTCAAATTTGCAATTCAATTCCTTTTTTTCTTCAAAACCCTAATAGGGTCCTATTTTTACATTTAAACCTTAATTTCGCCCATCTAGAAATCGTAAAATTCACCACGTTTTCAGGGTTAGCTTTGAAATCATCGTAATATTCATCCTTGAAAATTTTAAAAAAAGTTGGTCAGACCATGTGCATTCCTGCCACGATCTTCGACTTTTTTCCTAAAATTTTGGGAGACTGTTATGACTGTATTTAATAGCCTAAATCCAGAAGATTCGTTGATTTTATCAATTTTTTATCCCTCTAAAATAAAAAATACCTCCAAAATTCAACATTTCAAATTTCAAGAAAAATTTTAAAATTAAGAGGTTAATTATAGTCTGCCCTGGTTTTAAAAATTCTGATTTAAAAAATAAGTGGTATTCCCTTGGCCCTAATTTTAAAAATTTCAATTTCCTTTCATTTTTGGAAATTGTGTCATCCTCTTCTTCCAACAAAGTTCAAATTGTTTAATCAGTATTTTCTTACATTTTTCATTAGTCAAATTTTGTAAGCTTTGTTCCAAAATTCCCTCTAATGCATGAGTTTTACCACTATTAGTCCTACCTACACTATCCCCGTTAGATAAAGCATTAGAATTAAGGCCTCCCAAGGTTTAATTAGTGAAGAGATGGAGCCTAATTTGGGTGACTTCTTCAATGAGGATCATGCTAATTCTTCCCATCCTTATCATGTCCCTATTCACCCCATTAATGAATCCCATGATGAAGAAGAAACTTTAACTAGGGTCTCTATAGATCAACTTTCCACATTGGACAATCAATTTGATAACTTTCAACAATGGATTTCCCAAGAATATCCTAATAGTGAATCTCTTCCATTAATTGAAGGCCTTAAGCACATCATTCAAAGTGATAAGAATGGAATTGATATATTGTGTGGCATTGCACATATTGTTGATTCTAATGTCATTCCTATCAATAATTGTGCCGAAACCCTAGGTTATTCGCAACCTTCAACACAAGTCAATCCTTCAATTCCTTTGACTACTCTTATGACTAGTATTCCTACTTTTACCTCCAACATCATGGCTACTTCAACTCAAAATGTCATCCCTACAACAATTAGTCATGGGAGAAATCCCTCTTCTTCATTTAATCCTCCATCTTTACCTATGTCTTCCATAAGTATTCATGTTGTTCCTCAACCAATCAATGTGACACAAGGGGGCAATTCCTTCAACAACTTTGTTCTTCCTTTAAGTGTCCCTTTTCCTACCCAATCATCACCTATGCCTACTTATCATAATGTCCCACTATCTTATTCTTAGTCCATGCCTTCTTTCAATAACATCACACCACCTTCTCAATCAATTATGTCTAACATCAATTCTTCTACCGAAGTGACAATTAACAATCTTGCTCAAACCGTGTCTTCCTTACAACAACAAATTTCTTCTATGAGTCAATCCAACATTAGTGTGCCCACCTTTGATGTTGCAAGCCCACTTTCTCTTGATATTACTAAAGTTGTGCCACCTAAACATATTGAGGTCCCTCAATTAGAACTCTATAATGGAAAAGGTGATCCTCTTATGCATGTCAAAACATTCCAAACCTTGTGTACCGATTTGTCTTATGATCAAAGATTGCTTGCAAAATTGTTTACCAAAACACTAAGAGATAAGGCTTTACAATGGTATTTCTCTTTGGCTTTGTATTCTATCACTTCCTTTCAACAACTGAAAATGCTTTCATCCAACAATATCAAAACAACATTGATCCTAAAATCACTTTGACTGATTTAATGCATTGTAAACAAGGTGTTAAAGAAAATGTGACTGATTTCATTGGTAGATATAAGCATTTGTATGATCAACTTTATTTTCCTATACCAAATAATGATATTCAAAGAATTTTCATTTCTAATTTACAAAAATATATCATGGAAAAGCTTCTTTTGTCTGAGTTTACTTCCTTTCCACAATTTGTGCAACACTCCATAATTATCACCTGGTTGTGAGTCAAATGTAGAAATCTACTCCTATGGCTCTGAGTGATAAGGGGGAGAGTGTTCGACAATCGTTTGTGAAGTTCAAACCAACAAAAAGCTTCATCAAGTTCAATGATACAATCAACAACCACAATGTGAATGCTACAACTTGTGTACCTCCTAATTCTATTTTTTTCCAAAGAGAAAGACATTTTACTCCTTTGAATGAATCTTTACATAGTAGTATATCTTAGTTGTTGCAAATAAATGTTCTCAAACTTCCTCCTATAAAACAAGTTGATCCTTCTAAACTTGCATCCCCTTATTTTGATAATAATTCATTTTGTCAATTTCATCGTTAGCCTGGTCATGATACTGAGAAATGTTTTGCATTGAAAAATAAGATTCAAGATTTGATTAATAATAATACTATATATGTGGAAGGTGTGAATGATAAAGGGAATAATTCAGTAGCTCCTCCTAATCAAAATCTTAAGATTTTCACTGATCCCTTGCCTTCTCATACCTCTAACGTTATTGAGATTGTGCCTACTTCTTTCTCTACTGAGGAATTCGCCTCTATAGCTCTGTACTTGGTAAATATGGTAGAAAAAAAAAGATACACCTAAGGATCCTTGTATTATGTTTGACCCTAGTGAGACCATTTGAGCACCCGTTGCGAAGGTTAAGGATATCCCTTGTTGTGGTGCCCTTATTGATCCCTCTTACATGGTTAAAGTCATCACTGAGGAGTATCTTTTCACTTTATGATTGCATAAACCAATGCATGATGCTTCTAATGTGGTTGTGAAGTTATTTGATGGATTCTCTTGTCCTACCATTGGCTCTATCACCCTTCTTGTTGAAGTTCATACTAAATCTATGGATGTTAACTTTGGTATCATTCCTTCTTCTAAGCAATTCCATTTGAAGTTGGGCTATCCCTGGATATCTTCCATGAAGGCTATTTCTTCTCCAATCCACAAGTGTCTAAAATTTCCTCACAATGGAAAAGTCATAACCATGAACCACAGCTTATTTCATCCATCCAAAAGAAGCCCTAGTGTTCCTATTGATTTCTTTTGGCCTAAAAAATTTCAATCTCTTCCATCAAGGAGTGATGCTCTTTTTCAATCTTATCAAAAATGGAAGGAAGATATGATCTTATCCTTAATTCAACCTAGATCCCCAACACTTGGCATTCCTATCATACTTGAAGATAAAGTTCTTCCCATCACGGATAGAACCAATCTCCCTTCTAAGGAAGATTGTCAACCTATTCCTATGGATGTGACTATACCTTCTCCTAAGAAGAACAACAATATTCTTCCTAAGGTTAGACCTGTACCTCCTCCTCATGAAGGGCCTGGTCTCCTTCCTACACCTAATATTCCTCCTTTGTATGGTGAAGTTCCACCTCCTTCCTCTTATCAAGAGAATAGGCCTACTTCTCCTCTTATTCAACCTAAAAGACCTCAACCTAAACCTTCAACTATCAAGGAGAGAAACATTCCAACTTTTTCAAGTGTTCCTCCTCCTTCTCAGTCTTCCACTAAGACTCGATGAAATCGTTGTGTGAGAGAGCACTGACGAAGACATCATGTTCAAGCTCATGAAGGTATCCCTCAAAATAAGCAATCTCCTCAAACTTCAACAGTTGAAATGATTCCCTTTTCTCCTAAGCAAGATGTTCAACCTATATCTCCAAATCATAAGTTGCACAAAACATGTGTTGGCTTTATGCCTATTTGTGTTCTTGCTCCTCTTTCTCTAAACTTTGATGAAGAAATGGGTGAAAATGTTATTCATGATGGAAATAAAACTCCTAATGCTTCTAATAGTGGGTATAAATATGTTGATGTGGACAGGCATTTATCAATTGAATTTTCATAAACCCTAATCCTAGCTCCTAGAATCAAACAAAGTGACTTACAATATGAGCATAGTCCTTGTTTGGATCTTATGATAGCTCCATTTGCTATGCTTGATGTCACTCCTCTGGCATGTTGCTCACCTTCCCAAAATAGTGATCATCAAGATCGAGAAGTGGATGTCGTGCTAGAATATCAATATCAGCACTTTAGATCTTCTCTCTCTATCCTTTATTTCTCTTTTGTCACCATTCTTCTATGTGTATCCATGTTCTTAGAATGTTCCCTTAATGTCTATTTGGGGATGATGCAAAGCATTGAGATCTTTTCTTGGTCTCTTTCATGTTGACTTCAAAGACATCCTCTCTTCCCTTTCTTCCAAGGTAGTGTCCTTTGGGGAATGATAATTATTATATGCATATACATATATGATATACACAAGTTATCATACAGCATACTGACCCCAAGGAAAGTGAAAATACCTCATGTTTTGTGTTCATTATCCTTGTGTTTATTCCTTGATTGGGGGCTAAATCCTTGTGGTAACGTGCTCCCTCTCTTCTCTCTCTCTTGGGTGTATCCTACCTTAAAGCAATCGCTCCCGATAAGGCATGCACGATCGCTTTAACGTGAGTGCATACACTCTACTCATATTTTCCTTTTCGATACTTAGAACTATTTAGTGAACTTGGCTTTGCTTCATAATTTTGGTATTTTTTTTGTGACTCATAGTGAGCGAAACCTTGATAGTTGCAATCATGTTTTTTCCCTTCTCAATCTTCCCTTTTACTTTGTCAATCAAAGTCGTAAGATCCTAAGTCCACTGGGGGCTTGGCACATCTTGTCTCCTTGATGTGGTAAAAGTCTTCCAATCTTGTTTCCTTGTACTTTACCGACAATATTAGCATACGCTCATACTCTCGCTAAAGTGGGGGATAAATGTAGTATCATAAAATTGTGACGCTAGCAATTTTTGACCGCATTAGGGTCCTCACGCATGCAAAATCAAATCTCCTAGCCCAATTGAGGACCAGAGATTGCTCAACCCCTAAAAATTGCTTCTCCCTTGCCCTCCGCACCACCCTATCTACACTCTACCCTGGGGAAAAGGGCAAGACAGGGGTGTGGCACCCCTATCCCTCCCCTATTTTTAGGCAAGACCCTTTCCTGAGCTTGCATTTTAGGTTGTACAATGAGTGGGAAAACTTCCTCGATGTCGGCCTTTGACAAAAATTAGTTTTATAAACCCTAATTGACAAGTATAAAATTTGTATTTTGCCCTCTCATTTGGATAAGTTCAATAAAGAGAAAATTTGCAATCAAGCCTTCAAGAGTATTCAAGCATTCAAGCATCCCTTTCAAGCATTAAGCATCTCAAGTCTCCCTTCAAGGCTAGGTGTTGCATTCAAATCAAGGATTCAACCATCAAAGTGGAGATTCATTCCAACATTCAACCTCATACAAGCATTTCTATTAACATTTCTATCACAACCTCCCTTGAGGTGATTTACATTTTAGTCTTTCATTTACATTTACTTGCAAGTACTTTCTTTCATTACTTGGTTAATTCCAAAATTGGGGTTTGACCTGAAGGCAAACCCCCAATCCCAACCCATTTTTCTCTCTTTTCTGTGTGTAGTTTGCAAGTGCATAGCTATATGTTCAGATTTGGACTCCATTTTCAGAGGCATAAAAACCCTTTCCATTTTGCGGATTTTTCAAAGGACTGTGTACATTCCCACCATGATCCAGGAAACTTTTCCTCAAATTCACAAGGTGGCTTCATCTCAACATATTATTGCCAGATCTAGGTGTACAACTTTATCCCACACTCTGATCTTGAGTTATTACCAGTTCTTTGTCACTTTTGCACTTAGTCTCTATACATATTTCAATCAATTCCTTTCCATTTCAAATAGAAGAGGGGATTAACTTATCATTCCCATTTCATTCAGAATTCTATCTTCTTCTTTGGAGGTTGAATCTAGTGAGTTTTCCCTCCCCTCTTCCAAAGTAATGCATGAAAAGTGTTTGAAGGTAAATCCATAGCGAAACTTGCATCTCTCCTTGGAGGGAAAGGGTAGCTTTCCTCTTGATCTCTCATTCAGACATTTTTCACCCACCATTACATTTTGGTGCCATTACAGGCATTGATGGCAACACTTAGGAAAAAAAAATTGTCAACTAAGTGTGCAATGCAAAAATTGATTACATGACATGTACTCCCCCTTAGCAATTGCATGTTGTTATACAAAAATGAAAGAGACTCCTATTACTCCCCCTTTACATTACATACAAAATTTTGATAGACTTTTTAACTATTACTCCCCCTTTGACAACAATACCAAATAAAGAAGTAAAATACATGAAAGATATATACATTGTACATCAAAAAATTTATCAGAGCATATATATATATATAGATATAAGAGTCATAAAGTCTTTACAAAGCAATTTTACAAAAAGCATCACTGAAATGAAACTTCAACTTTTTAGATCATTATCCCATGTCTCTAACAATGTGTCGGTAATCTCAACATGTGTCTTCAGTTGTGCTGCTAACTCCATCATGGAATCTACTATACTCATCACAGGGGTAGCCAAAATAGCCTCTGACTCTTTGTATGCTCACAATAAGATTTCCACTTTAGGAATCAATTGAGTTTGGAGCTCCTTCAATGATATTACCTGTTTGACTTTCTCATGTTCATACACCTCAAGTTTGTGATGGAGTTTGACAACTAATCTACCAAAATGAATAGTTGAGTCATTCAATGGTCTAAATGTTTCACTCAAGATTACAAGTGTTAGGTCCCAAAGACAACTAAGATGGGGGGGGTGAATCAGTTGTCAAATAAATTTAAACCAAAATTAATTTAACCAAAACTCAATGCTTAATACTAGTAAACCAAACTTCATGTCGGTAGACTGTTTATCAATTATTTGCAATACCGATAAAGATTAATGCATGAAACAGAAAGACAACAACATCCACAACACATAACACCAATGTTTGTACGTGGAAACCCTGTAAGGAAAAAAACCACAGTGGGAAACCTTACCCACAATCAGATGATACTACTGTAGATAGTATGTGTATACAATAGGGGGTCTGCACATGCAGAAAGGCCAAGCGCCTAGAGCTCACTGCTCAAACACAAATGGGAGTCACACTGATTACAATTAGATGCTTAAATCCAATAATGATGTACTGCTCAAAATAACATCTTCATATACTGGATTCAGTCCCAGTTCAGTTCTGATATGCCTTCACAAAACCTTCCTTCAACATTCAAATGATGTCTGCGTGTATAGCTCTGCTTATTCTCACATATACCTTATTTCAATCCTTTTTCTCTTTCGCAATCCTCACTTCCAATTTTGATCAAACAAGATCTTACATATATACCGAAGCCTAGGACCAAAATGTATAGGTCATCTTTACAAAAGATATTACAATAAAAACAATTTACAAGTAAAACAATAACCGATGCAATATCTGATTCAACATCTTGGCTTAATGCATTTAAAGCAATAATAAATCATCTCCATAGCATGTCGTGTTGATCTGGAATAGATAAGTCTATTGGTGCTTATCCTCGACCTATTTGCCGATAATAGCAAATATGCAAACTCGAATATACCAATGAACAAATCTCTAAGACAAAGTGTCCAAATGGTATCTTTGACATAACCAAGTATTTTCCATGTCATTCCAAGTGTCGATGAATAATATATCCTACCGGTGAACCAAATGCCGGTGACTATGCATAAGTCACTTGCTTGCCGGTGAACATTGCCAATTCTCCAAGTGCCAGTAGGCTGACTAGAGTTGATAAGTGTTGACATCAATGACAAAACCATATCAACACATCCAAAATACCCACAATCTCCCCCTTTGGCATTGATGGCAACACAAGATGGAAAAACCATCAAAATGCCAAAATAGAAATGTCAAATACCAAAAACCAACAATCTCGCAAAAGAGATCATAACCACAAATCAAAATTTAGGTACAGAGAGTAATCAATCTCTCCCAAAATAACAATATCTCCCCCTAGGAGTAACATGTGTTTTTCCATATCAATCTCTCCCCCTTTGACATCAAATGCCAAAGCAATACAAAAACTAGGTTCAAATACAAAATAACAACTTATTTAGTATATCAACTACTCCCCCTACGAAGTAGCTCTCCTAATCAAAGCCGAAGTAAAAGATTTCTCTGTTAGCTCTATCGGTTGATGAAAAACATCAACTGTCTAAGTCACTACCAGTGGGGGTATGACCCCAAGTTGATCTCTAAGATATTCAAAAGTCTCCTTAGGCAAAGGCTTAGTGAAAATATCTGCAATCTGCTCTTTAGTATTCACATAAACCAATTTTACTTCTTTTGCTTGAGCATTCTTTTTCAAAAAATTCAATTTGATAGAAACATGTTTAGTTTTAGAATGTAGTACCGGATTCTTAGATATATCAATTGTTGTTGTATTATCACAATAGATAGTTATAGGTTCCTTTCATTTCACCTTTATGTCCTTCAATATTTGCTTAAGCCATAATACCTGTGTGCAATTAGTTGTTGCTGCAACATATTCTGATTTTGTTGTTGATAAAGATGTGCAACTTTGTTTCTTACTCAGCCAAGAAATTAATCTACTTCCAAGAAAAAATGCTCTGCCCATGGTGCTTTTTCCATCATCTACATCTCCTACCCAATTTGCATCTGTGTATGCACATAATTCAAAGTTTTCATCTCTAGGATACCATAAGCCAAGATTTGTAGTGCCTTGTAAGTGTCGGAAAATCCTTTTTACTGTTGATTCATGATTTTCTTTAGGATTACTCTGAAATCTTGAAACAATACATACTGCATTCATAATATCAGCTCTTGTTTGTGTCAAATACAGTAAACCTCATATCATAGATTTGTACCTAGTCTAATTAACGGGTGTAGATTCATCCCTTTGTGATAATTTGTCATCTGTAGTCATAGGTGTGCTTACCGGTTTAGAGTTTTCCATCCCAAATTTCTTTAGTAACTCCTTCAAGTACTTAGATTGACTCAAGAATATACTTTTATTAGTCTGTGAAATTTGCAATCCTAAAAAGAATTTTATCTCTCCAATCATAGACATTTCAAATTCTTGTTGCATTTCAATAGAAATATCTTTACATAATCCATCTTCTCCTCCAAAGATTGTATCATCAACAAAAACTTCTATAACCAAGATGTCATCATTAGTCACTTTATAGTATAAGTTGTTGTCAGCATTACCTTTAGAAAAACCAATCTTCAAAAAATATTTATCCAATCTAGCATACCAAGCTCTTGGAGCTTGTTTCAACCCGTACAAAGCTTTCCTTAACCTGCAAACCATATCTTTGTTATCTGTAAAAGAAAATCCATCAGATTGCTCAATTTAAACTTCTTCTTCAAGATCTCCATTTAGAAATGCACATTTAATATCCATTTGATATACTTTGTAGTTCTTGTGTGCTGCAAAAGCCAAGAATAATCTGATTGCCTCAATTCTAGCTATCGATGCAAAGGTTTTATTGTAATCAATTCCTTCTTTCTATGAATATCCCTTACACACTACTCTTTATTTATTTCTGATTACCTTACCATCTTCATTAAGTTTGTTTCTAAATACCCATTTTGTTCCAATTACATTTTTGTCTTTAGGCCGGGAAACTAATGTCCATGTGTTATTCTTTTCAATTTGTTCTAATTCTTCTTCCATAGCTTTAATCTAGTGTTTATCTTCACATGCCTCATTAATTGATGTTGGTTCAATTTGAGAAATAAGAAATACCTCTTCATTTGCCAATCTTCCTCTTGTCATAACTCCTTGATACTTGTTCCCAATTATCTGATCTTCAGAGAGGTTCAATCTTACATATCGGGGTGTCTTTGTTTGTTGTTGTTCTTCAATTATAGTGGAATTTTCAGATGATACCGATGTAACTGGATCTTCATTTTGTACCGGTGTGTTCAATGTAGGTTCATTTTTCAGTATCTTTGTTACCAATTCAGAGTCTATATACCTTGAAGTTCCTCTAAACTATTCATCAATTTTCACATTTGTAATCTCAACAATTTTCTGCAATCTCTTGTTAAAACATCTATATGATTTGCACTTAGATGAATAACCAAGAAATATTCCTTCATCACTTCTAGGATCAAATTTTCCAATATACTCATCTCTTCTAATATAGCATTTACTTCCAAATATTCTGAAATATTTAAGAGTAGGAGTAATACCAAACCATAGTTCATGAGGGGTCTTACCAGTTTCACCTTTGATGTGAACTTTGTTTAATGTGTAGACTGTTGTGCTTAATACTTCTCTCCAATATACATGTGGTAGATTTGCTTCTGATAACATACTTCTAGCTGCATCCAAGATAGTTCTATTTTTCCTTTCTACAACTCCATTTTGTTGGGGTGTCCGGGGTGCTGATAATTGTCTTATGATTCCATTCACTTCACAGAATGTATGTGAATTCACCTCCTTGATCTGATCTCAGGCATTTGATTTTCTTACCGGTTTCATTCTCTACCATTGCCTTGAATAGCTTGAATTTCCCAAGTGCTTCTGATTTTTCTCTGAGAAAAGTAACCCAACACATTCTAGAATAGTCATCAATGATTAGCATGAAATATCTATCACCTTGTAAGCTTTTAGTTCTAGCTAGACCACATAAATCAGTATGAATTAAGTCAAGAGCATTATTGGATTTTTCTAAAATACTTTTAAAAGATGCTCTAACTTGTTTTCCAAATTGACAGTCCTTACATACCGGATTGTGAGGTTTCACAATTCTAGGTAAATCTCTAACTGTTGTAGTTGTACTGATTTTCACAATGCAATCAAAATTTACATGACAGAGTCTCTTATGCCATAGCCAACTTTCATCAATATGTGCAATCAAGCATTTCTTTTCATTGTTATTCAAATGAAAGATATTACCTCTAGTTTGATTACTGGTTGCAATTTCCAAACAAGTTATGTTCATAATTTTGCATTTCCCATTCTTGAATTTAACTGAAATCCTTTTTGAACTAATTGACCAACACTCAAAAGATTATGTTTTAAACCTTAAACATAGTAAACATTGTCAGTATTATGTTTACCATCAAGAGATATAGTACATTTTCCTTTGATCAAACAAGCTTTATCATCTCCAAATCTTACTAGACCTCCATTATAACTGAAGAACATCAGCCAACAAACACACCTCGGTATGTAAGACTGAATCACTTTGAAGATCAGATAATTGAGAACAAGTATCAAGGAGTTATGACAAGAGGAAGACTTGCAAATAAAGAGGTATGTCTTATTTCTCAAATTGAACCAGCACCAATTAATGAGGCATGTGAAGATAAACACTAGATTAAATCTATGGAAGAAGAACTAGAACAAATTGAAAAGAATAACACATGGACATTAGTTCCCTAGCCTAAAGACAAAAATGTAATTGGAAAAAAATGGATATTCAGAAACAAACTTAATGAAGATGGTAAGGTAATCAGAAATAAAGCAAGACTAGTGTGTAAGGGATATTCACAAAAAGAAGGAATTGGTTACAATGGAACCTTTGCACCAGTAGCTAGAATTGAGGCAGTCGGATTATTCTTGGCACTAGAAACAAACTTAATGAAGATGGTAAGGTAATCAGAAATAAAGCAAGACTAGTGTGTAAGGGATATTCACAAAAAGAAGGAATTGGTTACAATGGAACCTTTGCACCAGTAGCTAGAATTGAGGCAGTCGGATTATTCTTGGCACCAGAAACAAACTTAATGAAGATGGTAAGGTAATCAGAAATAAAGCAAGACTAGTGTGTAAGGGATATTCACAAAAAGAAGGAATTGGTTACAATGGAACCTTTGCACCAGTAGCTAGAATTGAGGCAGTCGGATTATTCTTGGCTTTTGCAGCACACAAGAAATACAAAGTATATCAAATGGATATTAAATGTGCATTTCTGAATAAAGATCTTGAAGAAGAAATTTACATTAAGCAACCTGATGGATTTTCTTTGACAGATAAAAAAGATATGGTTTGCAGGTTAAGGAAAGCTTTGTATGGGTTGAAACAAACTCCAAGAGCTTGGTATGCAAGATTGGATAAATATCTTTTGAACATTGGTTTTTCTAAAGGTAATGCTGACAGAAACTTATACTATAAAGTGACTAATGATAACATCTTGGTTATAGAAGTTTTTGTTGATGATATAATCTTTGGAGGAGAAGATGGATTATGTAAAGACTTTTCTATTGAAATGCAGCAAGAATTTGAAATGTCTATGATTGGAGAATAAAATTCTTTTTAGGATTGCAAATTTCACAGACTGATAAAGGTATATTCTTGAGTCAATCTAAGTACTTGAAGGAGTTACTAAAGAAATTTGGGATGGAAAACTCTAAACCGGTAAGCACACCTATGACTACAGATGACAAATTATCACTAAGGGATGAATCTACACCCA
The DNA here is from genome assembly GCF_030272615.1 of Cryptomeria japonica. Classification (NCBI taxonomy): domain Eukaryota; kingdom Viridiplantae; phylum Streptophyta; class Pinopsida; order Cupressales; family Cupressaceae; genus Cryptomeria; species Cryptomeria japonica. Next base: position 72,392,955 of record NC_081408.1, on the reverse strand, counting down.
TTAATCCGACTAGGTACAAATCTATGATAGGAGGTTAATTGTATTTGACACAAACAAGACCTGATATTATTAATGTAGTATGTATTGTTTATTTCAGAGTAATCCTAAAAAAAATCATGAATCAGTAGTAAAAAGGATTTTTTGGTACTTACAAGGCACTACAAATCTTGCAACTAACTGTACATGGGTATTATGGCTTAAAAAAATGTTGAAGGACATAAAGGTAAAATGCAAGAAACCTATAACTATCTATTATGATAACACAACAAAAATTGATATATCAAAGAATCTGGTACTACATTCTAAAGCTAAATATGTTTCTATCAAACTAAATTTTCTGAAAGAGAATATTGAAGCAAAAGAAGTAAAACTGGTTTATGTGAATACTAAATAGTAGATTGTAGATATTTTCACTAAGCCTTTGCCTAAGGAGACTTTTGAATATCTCAGAGATCAACTTGGGGTCATACCCCCAATGGTAGAGACTTAGACAGTTGATGTTTGTCATCAACTGGCAGAACTAACAGAGAAATATTTTACTTTGGCTTTGATGAGGAGAGCTACTTCTCAGGGGGAGTAGTTGGTATATTGAATAAGTTAGTATTTTGTATTTGAATCTGGTTTTTGTATTGCTTTGGCATTTGATGTCAAAGGGGGGGAGATTGATATGGAAAAACTCAAGGAAAACACATGTTACTTCTTGGGGAGAGATTGTTATTTTGTGAAAGATTGATTACTCTCTGTATCTGAATTTTGATTTCTGGTTATGATCTCTTTTGGGAGATTATTGGTTTTTGGTATTTGGCATTTCTGTTTTGGCACTTTGATGGTTTTTCCATCTTGTGTTGCCATCAATGCCAAAGGGGGACATTGTTTCTATTTTGGATATGTTGATATGGTTTTGTCATTGATGTCAACACTAATCAACTCTAGTCAGTACTTGGAGAATTGGCAATGTTCACTGGCAAGCGACTTATGCACAGTCACCGGTATTTGGTTCACCGATAGGATATATTGTTCACCAACACTTGGAATGACATGGAAAATACTTGGTTATGTCGAAGACATCATTTGGAGACTTTGTCTTGGAGATTTGTTCATTGGTATATTTGAGTTTGCATATTTGTTGTTACTGGCAAATAGGTCCAAGATAAGCACCGACAGGCTTATCTATTCTAGATCAGCACGGCACGCTATGGAGTTGATTTATTAATGTTGTAAATGAATTAAGCAGACCTGTTGAATCAAATATTGCATCAATTATTGTTTTACTTGTAAAATGTTTTTATTGTAATATCTTTTTGTGAGCCGGCCTACTCAATTGGTCTTAGGATTTGGTATAAATGTAAGATCTCATTTGAGAGATCAGTGTGTGAATGTGAAAAGGATTGTAATTTGGTATATGCAAAAATAAGCAGAGCTATACACACAAACATCATTTGAAGGTTGAAGGAAGGTTTTTGTGAAGGCATATCAGAACTAAACCGGTACTGAATCCAGCATACGAAGATGTTATTTTAAGCAGTACATCATTATTGGATTTAACCATCCAATTGTAGTCAGTGTGACTCCTATTTGTGTTTGAGTAGTGAGCTCTAGGCGCTTGGCCTTTTTACATGTGTAGACCCCCTATTGTATACACATACTGTCTGTAGTAGTATCATCTAATTGTGGGTAAGGTTTCCCACCATGGTTTTTTCCCTTACAGGGTTTTCACATACAAATATTGGTGGTATGTGTTGTGGATGTTATTGTCTTTCTGTTTCATGCATTAATCTTTACCGGTACTGCAATTAATTGATAAACTGTCTACCACCATAAAGTTTGGTTTACCGGAATTAAGCATTAAGTTTGGTTAAGTTGTTTTTGGTTTGAACCTATTTGATAACTGATTCACCTCCCCCCACCCCTCTCAGTTGTCTCCAGGACCTAGCATACAATAGGGGGTCTATACATGTAGAAAGTTGAAGCGCCTAGAGCTCACTACTCAAACACAAATGGGAGTCACACTGACTACAATTGGATTGTTAAATTCAATAATGATGTACTGCTCAAAATAGCATCTTCATATGCTGGATTCAGTACCGATTCAGTTCTGTATTTTTTTGTTGATGAAAACCGACATTGTAATAAAACCCTAAAAACGTCAACTTTGTTTGTTGCCCTAAATACGCATGTTATAAGCGATTGTGATGCTTAAGGCATTGTAAGGTTGATGTACTATTTTTGCTAGATAATAAGAAAGATTGGATGACTGTGTATGGTGGACATAACTCATTCTGGGTGAACCACGTTAAATCTTTGTGTTATTTGTGTCCTGTTTTATTTCTTTATCTTTTGTATTTAAATCTGCATATAATTGTTAGTTCATATTTGCTTCGGATCTTCTTGAAATGCTAACAATTGGTATCAGAGCGAGGTTTTCTGTAAATTGGTAGGACTTTCAGATTTGAGTGGGAGCAATGGAGGATTCCAAATTCAAGGTCAAAAATTTTAACGGCCAGAATTATCAGTTATGGAAAATGCAGATGGAGGATTACCTGTATCAAAAGGATTTGTGGCGGCCATTGGAAGGAAAGGCAAAGAAAGCGACCACAATGTCAGATGAAGAGTGGGATATTTTAGATAGAAAGGCACTGGGATCCATTCGATTGTGCCTTGCACCATCTGTAGCATTCAATGTCACAGAAGCAAAAACGACTATAGATTTGATGGCGACATTGGCTAAGTTGTATGAGAAACCTTTGGCTTCGAATAAGGTATTTCTTATGAAGTGTTTGTTTAATTTGAAAATGTCTGAAGGAGGATTTGTAGTGGAGCACTTAAATGAATTTAATACAATTACCATTCAGTTGTCTTCGGTAAAAATTACTTTTGTAGAAGAGGTTAGGGCTCTCTTGATTTTATGTTCTTTGCCAGAAAGTTGGAATAGCTTGGTTATGGCTGTAAGTAACTCTGTCTCTGATAAAAATACTTTGGTATTTGATGATATTGTTGGTGTTACCCTAAGTGAGGAAATGCAAAGGAAAAGCATGGGTGAGACTCCAACATCATCAAGTAGTGTTTTGAATGTGGAGAATAGAGGAAGATCAAAGGAAAGAGGAAAAGGCCCTTGGAATGATAAGTCACAAGGGAAATCAAAGATAGGATGCTCTCAATCTAGAGGAAAGAAAGATTGTTGGTACTGCGAAAATCCTGGTCATCTAAAGAAAGACTGTTGGTCTTGGAAAAACAAAGGAGGAGACAAAAATGAAAATGACAGTAAGGAAGCTAATATTGCAAGTAATACTTTACAAGATGCTTTAATCTTATGTTTGGATAATGTTAATGATTCCTGGGTAATAGATTCTGGGGCTTCATTTCATGTTACACCCCATAGAAAATATTTTCTAGATTATGTTCAAGGTGATTTTGGACAGGTATATATGGGTGATGATGAGCCCTATCAAATTGTTGGAAAGGGAAAGATAAAGATCAAGTTGCAGAATGGAAATGACTAGTTTCTGCAGGAGGTAAGACATGTTCCTAACTTAAGAAGGAATTTAATTTCTGCGGGGCAACTAGGTTGTCAAGATTGCATAGTTACCTTCTCAGATAGTATGTGGAAGGTCACTAAAAGATCATTAGTAGTAGCTAAAGGTGTGAAGGTAGGCATATTATATCTGTGTACTGGTAACACTTACTCTACCCTAGCTGTTATAGATAAAGTTACTGCAGGGACAACAACAATAGATGTTACAAGAACAGATTCAATAATGTGGCACCATAGGCTTGGGCACATGAGTGAGAAAGGGATGAAAACCCTTCACTCCAAAAATCTATTTCCAGGACTAAAGAAGATTGATTTAGAGTTCTATGAAAACTATGTTTATGGTAAATAGAAAAGAGTTAGATTTCTCAAGGTTGGCAAAGAGAAGAAGAGTGAGAAGTTAGAGCTTGTACATTCAGATGTATGGGGACCGGCTGAGGTATCATCTCTTGGTGGCTCTTATTATTATGTTATTTTTATTGATGACTCAACCAGAAAAACATGGGCATATTTCCTAAAACAAAAATCAGATGTTTTTGAAACTTTTAAGAAATGGAAAGCTTTGGTTGAGAATGAGATAGGAAAAAAGTTGAAGTGTCTCAGATCAAATAATGGAGGTGAGTATTGCAGCAAAGAATTTGAACATTACTGCTCCTTAAATGGGATTTGAAGGCAGAAGACAGTTCCAGGAACACCATAGGAAAATGGTGTGTTAAAGAGAATGAATAGGACTATCATGGAACGCGTGAGGAGCATGAGATTGCATGTTGGATTGCCCTTACATTTTTAGGCAGATGTTGTACATACTATTATCTATTTGAAAACAAAGGACCTTCAACCCCTTTGGATGGTGGTACTCCAGAGGAGGCATGGACTGGTAAAAAGGTAAATTATTCTTTTTTGAAAACTTTTGGTTGTGAAGCTTTTGTCCATGTTGATAAAGAAAACAGAACCAAGCTTGATGCTAAATTTCAGAAATGTACCTCCATTGCATATGGGATAGATGAATATGGCTATCGGTTATGGGATTTTGAAAATAAGAAAATAATTAGAAGTAGAGATGTCATATTCAATGAGAAGGTTATGTATAAAGAATAGATGCAGGAAAAGAAACATGAACAAGACAAACAAGAATATGTGGTGTTGGATGAGATTTCTAAAAAATGAAATGCCACAGGTACCTAATGCTTAGCAACAACAGATTGTACGACAAACTCTTGCAAGTGTTAGATGTTATATGAGGTCAAGTAGACCCCCTGAAAGATTTTCTCCTTCTTTGTATTCTATTTTATTAACTGATTCTGGTGAACCAGAAGAATATGAAGAAGCAATGCAGGTGGATGCCAAACAATAGTGGGAGCTAGGCATGAAAGAGGAGATGGACTCCTTGATGAAAAATAAGACTTGGGACTTAGTCCCTTTACCTACAGAAAAAAGAGCCTTGCCTAACAAATGGGTTTATCGGCTGAAGGAGGAGGAAGAAGGTCAGAAAAGATATAAGGCCAGACTTGTGGTAAAAGGTTTTGCACAGAAAAAGGGTATAGATTATGATGAAATATTTTCTCCAGTTGTAAAAATGACTTCAATTAGAACTATACTTAGTCTTGTGGTTGCAGATGGTTTACATCTTGAACAATTAGATGTCAAAATAGCTTTTCTCCATGGAGATTTGGAGGAGGAAATTTACATGTTGCAACCACAAGGATATGAGGTCAAAGGTAAGGAGAACTTGGTGTGTAGGTTGAAGAAAACTTTGTATGGTCTAAAGCAAGCACCCCAACAGTGGTATTTAAAATTTGATAGTTTCATGGCTGAACATGGTTATCATAGATGTCATTCTGATCATTGTGTATATTTTAAGAGATTGGATAATGGCAATTATATTATCTTGTTTCTTTATGTTGATGACATACTTGTTGCTAGATCCAACATGCAACACATAAATGATCTTAAATAGAAATTAGCCAGGTCATTTGCTATGAAGGATTTAAGTGCAGCTAATCAAATTCTCGGTATGAGGATTACACGGGACAGGAAAAATAGAACCTTGAATTTGTCCCAAAGCGAGTATATAAAGAAGGTGTTGAAAAGATTTAACATGTAGGATGCAAAAGTAGTTAGTACACCTTTGGCTAGTCATTTCAAATTGACTAAGGAGATGTGCCCAAAGGCACAGGAAGAGGTAAAGAAAATGTCTAACATCCCATATTCATCAGTTGTTGGCAGTTTGATGTATGCAATGGTTTGCACAAGGCCAGATATTGCACATGCAGTGGGAGTTGTGAGCAGGTTTATGAGTAATCTGGGTATGGAACATTGGAATGCTGTGAAATGGATTCTTTGGTATTTGAAAGGAACCACTACGAAGGCATTATGTTTCAAAGGATCTAATGCTGCTCTGAGTGGATTCATTGACTCTAATCTAGCAGGCGATATTGATTCACGGAGGAGTACTATAGAGTATGTTTTTACTATAGGGGGAACTACAGTCAGTTGGATTTCTAGGCTGCAAAAGTTTGTTGCACTTTCAACCACTGAAGCTGAGTATGTTGCTACTACAGAAGCCAGCAAGGAGATGATTTGGTTACAATATTTTTTGGAGGAATTGGGTCAGACACAGGAGGATTGCCCATTGTATAGTGATAGCCAGAGTGTCATTCATCTTACAAAGAACTCTGCTTTTCATTCAAGGACAAAGCACATTCAGCTCAGGTACCACTTCATCTAGGTTGTTTTGGAGGAGGGTCGGTTATGGCTTGAGAAGATTCACACAAGTGAGAATCCTATTGATTTGTTTACGAAGGCAGTTCCATAGGAGAAGCTGATTTCTTCATCAGTTTATGTTGGTCTTCTTGATTGATAATTGTGGAATTTATACTAGTCGAGTCCTAGTGTTTTATCCAATGGATGTTGCAAGTACAGTGGTGTCATCTAGTATCAGTCTCCAAGTGGGAGATATTTGATATGTGGCGACTGAACAGAAAAGTACTGTACACTCAGCACATATTCTCACCATTTTTTTGTTGATGAAAATCGACATTGTAATAAAACCCTAAAAAGGCCGACTTTATTTGTTGCCCTAAAAATGCATGTTATAAGTGGTTGGGATGCTTAAGGCATTGTAAGGTTGATGTACTATTTTTGATGGATAATAAGAAAGATTGGACAGTTGTGTATGGTGGACATAACCCATTTTGGGTGAACCACGTTAAATCTTTATGTTATCTGTGTCCTATTTTATTTCTTTATCTTTTGTATTTAAATCTGCATATAATTGTTAGTTCATATTTGCTTCAGATCTGCCTGAAACCCTAACAGGCTTTACAAAAGATATTACAATAAAAATAATTTACAAGTAAAATAATAACTGATGCAATATCTGATTCAACATGTTGGCTTAATGCATTAACAGCAATAATAAATCATCTCCATAGTGTGTCATGCTGATCTAGAATAGATAAGCCTGTTGGTGCTTATCCTAGACCTATTTACCGGTAATAACAAATATGCAAACTCGAATATACCAATGAACAAATCTCCAAAACAAAGTGTCCAAATGATGTCTTCAACATAACCAAGTATTTTCCATGTCATTCCAAGTGTCGGTGAACAATATATCCTACCAGTGAACCAGATGTCGGTGACTGTGCATAAGTCACTTGCTTGCCGGTGAACATTGCCAATTCTCCTAGTGCCAGTAGGCTGACCAGAGTTGATAAGTGTTGACATCAATTACAAAACCATATCAACACATCCAAAATACCAACATCAAGTTCTTTCTCATCATCTTCCCTTTTCTCCTTCAAATCAGCACAAAATAGTGAGAATTTTGAAACAGTAGCCAAAATATTTCCACCAGTTTCTAGTCCATTCTTCAACAAGTCCTTATTAATAGTAAGAGCTATCTTACGTTTATCTATCTCACACATCAGTTATTCTATCTTTTTCTTCTTGTAGTCCAATTCAACCGATATGTATGCTACATCTTCAAAAGTCTTGAGTTGATCTTCGACATCGATAACCAACTGTCCAAGTTTGTCAATGGGAGTAACAAAACTTTTAGTATCAGTCTCGAGTAAGAGACTAGACAAAATATCAACTATTGTCCTTATTGTTTCCACCTCAATCTATTGTTCCTTCATTCTCTTCTTTTGAGCTCTATATTGCATTTTTGTTGCAATCTCCATAAATTGACAAGAACTTAGATTGTCCATATCAATATTCCCTTTAATACTAACCGAGTCATCGTCATCATCATCAGTTATTTTCTTCTCCTTTGTCTCCTTTTTCTCTGTCATTTCTTTCTCTATTTTCTCCTTCTTTGTCTTATCTTCTTCTGCCTTCTCTTCTTCAGTGGTGTCCTTGACCAGTGGTGGTTGATTTTCCACTTTTTATTTTTACCAGTGCTTCCTCATCCTTATTTTCATTAGTCTTTTCCTTTTGACTGTCATCAATATTAACATTTACACTTACCGATGGAGTTTGAGTATCAGTAGGCTATGCATTCACCGATGGCTCATCAAAGCTCTTTTCTTCAGTTTTCTTCTCCAATTGTTCCTCTTGTTGCTCATGTCATTCAAACATCTGAATATCAACATCAAATACATCTATGTTATTAGTAGTATTATCAACATTGTCTCTAGTGTTATCATTAGGAATGATCGTCGATTCAGTATCAATAGGATCATCTTGCATATACTTGTTATCTAGTTCAAAATGTATGATCTTAACACCTTGAGGATGTTTTTCTACCTTTAGCCTTTTATAACTATCTTCCTCAACTTGTTCATCTTTTCCCTCTTCTTCATCTGGGATGCGACCTAAAGCCTTCTTGATCAAAATCTCAATCTCCTTCTGGACTGATCTAGTCTCTCCTATTAACATTCTTGTTAATCTCTTTTTGGATCTGAATGATGCTTTTGCATTGATCTTTATTGCTTCAATCTCATCTTCACTTGCTTCCAATTGTAGGTGCTTAAAGATATAATCAATGAATTCTTTGTCTTGGCTAATGGCATCCTGCCACCTTGCATCAATTAAGTTATACAAAAAAATTGGAATCTACCCTTGTAGATCAATGAGGGCTCTACCAAATTTATTCATACTAAAGATGACTACATCTTCAATCTTCTTTTGTTGATTTTCATATAAATGAATAAACAATGTGCTCAAACCTTTGTATATCCCATAATCCTTAATTATTTTGACCATCCTATTGAAAGATTATTCTAATGTAAATGGTTTCTTAGGTGGTTTGCCCTTACTGGTTGTCTTAGGCTTCTTAAAACTTTCTCTAAGTGCTCTTTTATCCTCATCTGATTCAGTAGCCTCTTCATCATTTCCCAGTTTGTGAGCTTGTTGCTTCTTCCTCTTTCTAGTTTATAGTGGTGCAACAGGTGGATCAACAATTTTCTACTTTCTCCGGAATTGAATTTTAGATGGTTTACCTCTTTGTGATTCAGTCAGTTTGTCTTTTGTTTCTTCTTGCTTCTTCTTCTCTACTATTTTGGCTTTTGTAGCTCTAGTCTTACCGGTAGGTACACTAGATGCTCCACCTTTCTCTGTTGCGTGCTTTTCCCTAGCTGCTGCTATCTATTCTTTTGTAAATCTTGCCTCTTTAGCGAATGCTTTTACCTCCTTCCTTATCTTCTTTGCAATCACTAGTCTCTACAGCTCATAGTGGACTTGTGATTTTTATTTGTATGTCCCAAATCTCTTTGCACTGGTATCCACCGGTTGCTCTAGTAGATGATCAGCATAAGCAATAAGTAGATCCTTGTCTACATCATATCCCATAGGTAATACCCATGTGGTTCTAGGTATAATTTCTTCAATCATACAATTATCTATATCCACCATGAAATAGATTGTTTTCTCATACCGGTTAATTACTTTTGCTGGTATATGCTTTCTAGCATGCATTTTCTTTTGAAACTCCTTGAAGTAACCCCAAGAAATATTATCAAAATTATCCTTCAACATCCTAATGTTGTTCTTCATCTATAGTAGTGTAGTGGTACCTTCAATCCATTGAACATCTCCAATACTGGGGAAATAGTTTTGAAAATAGAAGAATAAACCTAAAATCAATTGACCAAATTTGAATCTCAACTTCTTGTCTTTCTTCACAACTTTTAGATTCACCACCAATTGTCTTCTTAGTGCCTCTACCAAATCATAATCAACATTCTCTTCTACCATCTAGTAAGCAGTATGAATAGTTGTTGTCGGTATGCTATTCATTCTGCTTGACTATAAATCCTATACCCAATCACCATAGAGGCATATTTCATAGTTGGATCATTGATGTTGTTTACTGTTATGGCTCTACCATCCCATTTTGATCCAGTAAACTTATCCACATCATTCTTGGGTACTAATCTGAGTAAGGGTACTTCACCAATTGAGAAAAATCAGGTTACTGCATGGATGACTTCCTTGGTTATTTTATGCGGTCGATCCAACCACATAAATTGATCATGAATCTGACTCAAAACAAATCTGAATAACTCATTATCAAAATTATTAATGAATTTGATTGCATGATGGAACCCTTTCTCGGCCACATTCTTAAATTGTTCTTTCAATATGCCCTGGTCATCACCCAATGATTTATACTAGTCATGAATAGCTGATACACCCATGTCCTCTAGTTTGTAGTGATAAAATGATCTGACATCTTCAACGTGCAAAACTCCATATGGTACACTAGATAGGGCACCAACAGGGTTTGTTTCTTCTGATTTGAAAGGATGACGTTTGAACTCCGGTCATGGCCTCTCGGTCACATCAACAAGATGCAGAGTATCCACACTAAAATATGCAAAATCTCAAAGCAAAGAGTAATATTTTTCTGATAAATACCTTTCCTGCTTCAACACAAGGGGTTCACATCGACAAAACCTTCAACACTATACACCCATAGAAAATGTTCTTCAAATCGCTTCAAATCTCTGCTAAACATGTTGAATGCTACAATCACAAGCTATTCTTTGCTCTTCTCACTCGCCAAATTCTCTCAAGATCGCAATGTGAGAAATGAAATTCAAAATGTTCTTTTTATTTGCTTTCTATCTACCACATTAAATTCTTTAACCAGCAAAACCCTAAAATGCCTTAAAACACTCTTAAGCATATTACTGGTTACTAAAACTGTATGTTATTTACCGGTTATGATTCAAAACGACATATAAACATCAAAATGCATCATAATATGCAGATTTAACTTACAGTACTTCATCCAGGGGTTCATCTCAAGATTTGACAATATGCACACCCCAAGTTGTAGAAACAATTTAGTTTGTCAGTAATGGAGTCTCCACAATAGGTGAAGAATTTGATTCCTCAGATGGTTTTTCATCACTCTTCTTCTTCTAGATTATATTCATCTCGTCTTTGGTTTCTTCAATATCAATTTTTTCTTTATTTTCTGATCTGCACAATGATTCACTAGTTGGTTCTTCTGTGTTCTGCAAAACTTAGCAATGTGTCTTGGTTTGTTACAATAATGACATGACATTCATTGCCTCTACATGTCCTTCTTCTACAGTTGATTGTCACATGTCCATAATTGTTGTAGATTGAGCAAATCACATTAACTCTTCTCTCCATCTCATAGGGACTAGAGCGATTAACATAGGGTCTTTTCCAATTAGTGCTTCTTTGGTCATTGGAATTCCTTCTCCAATCACCAACAAATCTTGGATTCATATGAGGTGTTGGATTATTAGCTTCATACCTACATTCGATAGATCTATGCCCATACATGTTGCATGTATAACAATAACTATCAAATTTTCTATGCACATATCTAGTATTAGGTCTATAACTAGTATTAGCATCAAATCTGCCTCTACAAACATTAGCAGTACATCCTAGTTTATGAAATTAAAACAAACAAGTTTGTAAGCTTTCTTACTGGTAGGTTTCTGAGCCTTAGGAGTTTTTTTACTTTCATGCATGTTGCTCTTGGTACCAGGAGGTTCTCCTTTCTCAAATGTATTGTATCCTAGCCTAGATGTATCACCATTCATCCTCTGAGATTGGATCTGTTCATCCAGCATCGTAGAACTCTTGTTGAATTTTGCAAGCTTCTCATTAGCTTCCGCAAGCTCTTTAGTAAGATCTTCATTCTACTTCATAAGAGTCTCTCTAAGAGACATTTTTGAATCAAGATCTTCTTTGATTTCTTGTTTCTCTTCTTTCTCCCCATGTCAGTGTGCATATAGAGTGTCATTTTCCTGATTTATCTTAAAGATCTCATGATCTTTCTCTTTGATCTTGTCTTCAGCTTCCCTCCTAGCTTCAAGTTCTTGACTCATCTAGATTGTAAGGGCTTCAAGCTCTCTCCCCAAGTTAGTTTTCTCACCATTTAGTTTCTCCACTTCCTCAACCAATGCATCTATGTTTGTTCCATCAGAAGAGTTGCTTTCATTGATCTCTGACAATTGTTGGGTCAATTCTTTCCTTTTAGCTAGTGATTCCTTATACTTGCCTCTTAGGGTTTCTAGGTCTTCCTTGGTTTCTGCAAATTCTCTAGCCAATTCTTTGTAACTCATTAATTCTCCCATATTTGCCTTAGGATTAGAGATCCCTTCCAAGCAGTTAAGCTTTCAGGAAGTTAGGCTCTGATACCAATTGATGAACTTATAAGGCACTGAGAGGGGGGTGTATCAGTGTAAGTAAAAACAATACAAATCTTATTATCAATTTCACCAACTTAAAACTCAATAGGCATATAAGAAATAAAACCAAGTAATCAATCACCACATAAAGTATAAACCACATAATGCAAGAGGTTATATGTGGAAAAACAAAATGGGAAAAACCATGGTGGGAGTTATCACCCACAAAGATCCACTATCTGCAGTATAGAGATCTGACCGGTTAAGGTCTAAAACACCCGATTAGGGGCACACCCTGTTAGGAGTGTCTAAGCCCAGTTAAGAGATATCCCATAAGGCTTGTGAGGACCAGTCATGTTAGGAGCTACCCACATTACTGGGATTTATAAACACAAGTTAATGTGTCACTTGCTTAGAGGATTTAATGATCAGACCTATTAGGATCCGACTACACCCTATTAGGAGTGACCTTCTGAGAGGATTTTCTTGCTAGAACTGTTAGGGAGACAACAAGTTCAAATGATCTCAGTATAACACCATTAGTGTCTAAATATCCACTTTAGAACATTACAAAATCACAAATACTTCATCTCAGAACTCCTCTAATCATCGCACTATCAGAATGATTTCTTACACATTCAAGCTCATACTCATAACCACCTTCATACCTCATCACACATCTTAAAAAATCATTAGATCGGCTAGAACCTTGGAATAATTCCCTATATTCAATGAATCTAGACAAACTTCTATTTCACACCTTACTTATGTCGGCCACTAACATAACAAATCAAATTCGGTGTCGTTTTACCGATCTTAGTGATTCTCATCACTACCAGTTAATTCTCTATTAGTTTAACTGCTTTGTTAATCAAAGCTTGTTCACCTGATCGAATCAGCACATGCAGTCATGAACATAACTTCATCTACCAATCTTCTTTGCTTCTGTAAAACCACATCATCCCATTCTTCATAAATTTCCTGTACTGGTTATCAAAATAATATTATGTATGTGGTTTATTAGTTAAAGTCCTAATTAATAGTTCTGATAAAAATTGTATTTGCTTACTGGTTAAGCCTTACCAGTTGAACTGTAGGACTCAGATAACTATAGAAACATAGTTACCATCAATGACAACATACAACATAGTCATCATACGACAATCTAATCTCTTTATAAATCAAATGTGTACTAGTTGCATCAAGCAAACAAACAATTACCGGTTGAGATCAAATGATCAAATGCCAACAATGACAACATCAACAAAACTAAAGTAGAAACCACTACAAGTGTGCCTCCTTTGTCTAAATTCTTTAAAAGAGAAAAATAGTTTACTCCTTTGAATGAATCTTTGCATAGAATTATGTCTTAGTTAATACAAAGAAATGTGTTAAAACTTCCCCAAATCAAACCAATTCAACCATCTAAGACAACTTCACCTTACTTTGATGCTAAATCCTTTTGTCAATACCATCATCAGCTTGTTCATGATAGTGAAAAGTGTTTTTCATTGAGAAGTAAGATTCAAGAATTGATTGATAACAATACTATATAGGTGGCAAGTGTGAATGATAAAGAAAATAAATCCTTAGCTCCTCCTAATCAAAATGTTCAAATTTTCAATGATCCTTTACCATCCCATTCCACTAAGATGATTGAGACTGATCATCCTACTTACTCTCCCAATGATGTGACCCTTCAATCTAATAATATGGTGAACCTTGTAGATCAACAAGAACCTCCTAAGGATTTGTGCATAACATTTGATACTAGTGATACCATTAAGGCACCTGATGGCCCATTATACATAAGTGCGAAGATCAAAGGTATACCCACTAGAGGAGTGCTTATTGATCCTGCTTGCATGGTTAATGTGATAACTAAAGAATTTCTTTATACATTGCAATCACATCAAGTGATATATGATGATACTGATGTGACAATTAAATGTTTTGATGGGTTCTCTTGTCCTACTATTGGTTCTATAACACTTCCTATTGATGTTGGCACCAAATGCTTAGAAGTTCAATTTTCTATCATTCCTTCATCCGATCAATTTCATGTGAAGTTGGGACATCCTTGGCTCTCTTCCATGAAAGTGATTGCTTCTACTATTCATAAGTGTTTGAAAGTTCCTCATAATGGTGAAATCATATCTGTTAATCATATCATATTTCAACCTATAGTGAGGCGTGGAGATTTTAGTCTTGATTATTTTTTGTCTGAACAATTCAAGCCTCTTCAACCTAGAAGTGATGTTCTCTTTAGATCATATCAAAACTGGAAAAATGAAATGTTTTTGTCATTGAGTAAACATAGAAATCCAATACTTAGCATTCCTCTTGACGATCATATACCCCTTCTTGAGAATAAGATTATTCTTCCTCCTAAGGAAAGAAATAATCTTCCCAAAGGAGCACCTATTCCTTATCCTAAAGATAAGAGTATCCTTTCTCTTAAGAAAAGAGATATTCTTCTTCCTGAAGAAAAATCTATTCCTTTTCCTATGGATGAGTCCACTCTTCCTCCCAAAGGTAGAAAAATCCTTCCTCCTAAACATCAAGCTATTCCTCCTAAGGTTAGACCTATCCCTCCTCCTCATGATGGACCTGGTCTCCTTCCTACACCTCCCATTTCTCCTTTATATGGTGTTGTTCCTCCTCCTTCATCTTATAGAGAGAAACAATAGACCTCTCTTATTGTCCAACCTAAAATACCTCAACCCATTCATCATTGCCTAAAGGAAGAGGCAAAGCCTATACCTAATGAGCCTAACCCTTCTCAACCTTCAACCAAAACTAGATGAAACCGTTGTGTGAGAGAACACTGACGAAGACGTCGCGCTAGAGCTCATGAAGTTGCTTCCCAAACCATTTCTTCTCCTAAAACACCAATAGTTGGCATGATTCCATTTCCTCCTAAACAATATGTTCAACCTAATTCTCCAAGACGCAAAATGCTTAAGACAAATAATGGTTCAAGTTCTATTCCTATTCGATCTCCTATTTTTATAAATCTTGTTGAAGAAATAGGTGAGAATGTTCTGAATGATAAAAATGTTGATCCTAGTATTTTTTATGATGAATATGAATATGTTAATGTTGACAATGACTTATTTGCAAAGTTTTCAATAGCATTAATCCTAGCTCCTAGTAACAAACAAAGTGACTCGACATTATAGCATGGTCCTTGTTTGGAACTTGTGATAGCTCCATCTACTGTGCTCAATGTGGCTCCTCTTGCATGTTGTCCACCTTCCCGAAATAATGATCAAAAAGATCAAGGGGAGGATTACATGCTTGATTAGCTTCATTAGCATCATAGACTCTCTCCCTCTCTCTTCTCTTGCTTATTTATGGCATTCTTCTATTTGTTCTTCCTATTCTTCTATTTGTTGTCCCTAGTGTTGTCTACTTGAGGATGATGCAAAGCGTTGAGATCTCTTTTGGTCTCTCTCATGTTGACTCAAAAGGCACATGTTTTCCCTTATTACATGGTGGTTTCCTTTCTTTGAGGGGTGAGGACAATTCTATGCATATACATATACACAATATACATGAGTTATCATAAAAAGCATATTGACTCCAAAGTTAGGTGAAACCACCTTGTTCTTTGTATTTTATGTTCATTATCCCTTTATTTATCCTCTCTTAGGGGATAAATTATTGTGACACCGTGATTGTCTTATTTAGGTGTATCCTAATTTAAAGCAATTGCTTCTGATAAGGCATACACAATCGCTTTAACATGGGGGCATACCTTAAACTCATGATTCTCTCTTTTGATACTTTAAGTTACTTAGCGAACTTTGTCTTTGCTTTGTAATTTCTAGTATTATTTTCATGACTCATAGTAAGAGAACCTTACTAGTTTTAGTCATGGTTCTCTCTTTCTCTCTCACGACCTTCCCTTTTACCTTGGCATTGAAGTCTTAAGATCCTAAAGTCCACTATTGGGGGCTTGGTGCATCTTGCCTCCTTGATGTGGTGAAATTATTTCAATATAAATTCCTTGTACTTTACCCAAAGTATTTGTGTAAGCTCATACTCTAGCTAAAGTGGGGCCTAAATGTAACATGCTAAAATTGCACCCCTCGCAATTTTTGACTTCATTCGGGTCTTCACCTTAGTGTTTGCATCCCTCGGCTTGATTGGAGACCTGAATACACTCATGTACATCAAAAACACCTTGTAATTTAACAATGCACTCAGGGGCCACCTTGATCCTACCCCAAAATAGGGCAGGACCAAGGCGTGGCACACTGGGACCCCTTAATTCGGGCCTATCTTGATCCCCTCCCTTGGACCAAACTCAAAATTGAAGCAGAAAATTCCCCCTATGTCAGCTCAAGTCAAAAAATCAATCAATTAACCTTACTGGCAAGTATATAAGAGGTATTTCCCCTCTCATTTGACATCCATCAATCCATTACATCAATCATTCAAGCATTCAAGAGCAATTGAGCATTTTCAATCTTCCTTCAAGCTTTGGAGCAACAATAGAGTCAAGATTTCAAGCATTGAAGAGGAGATCAACATTCTACTTCATGAAATCATAATTCCATGTGGAGGCAAGCAAAAATTTACAAGGAAGTATAAGCATTTCATTTTCAATAAATTTAACATCCCCTCAAAGAGGAGGATTTCTACTTTTAGTTATTTCATTTACATTATTTCAACCACTTGGTTAATTCCAAAATCAGGGTTTGACCTGAAGGTAAACCCCTATTACCAACACATTTTCCTTTCTTTATATGTGTAGGAAATAGGTGCACAGTTGTACTTCTGGAATTAAGCTTTATTCACAGAGATGGAAAAACCCTTTTCAATGCACGGAAAGTTCAGAGGACCATTTGGAGGGCGCCCTTGTCTGGACATGGAAAAACCCTTTTCAATGTGCGAAAAGTTCAGAGGACCATTTGGAGGGAACCCTTGTCTGGACACACAGTCCGTGCAACTTTTACCTAATTTCACAGAGTCATTCCGAATCATCTCAAACTTCTCAAATCCAAGTGCACGACTGAATCTCAAATCTGTAGCTCGTTGTTTTTGCATATTTTGTCTTCATTTTCAGCACTTTATCTTAATTCAATTAATCAACTTACATAAGAGGGTCAATTGCATTCCAATCATAATCAATCTAATTAGTATTCATTCCTTGCATCCTTTGGGATTGGATCTAGTAGATTCTGGTGGTCTGATGAAAGAATAAGTATCCGGTAGAATACTGAGAGGGGGGGTGAATCAATATATTGAAAAATTGATACAAAGTTCCAAAACTCAAACTCAGTCAAACAAAGGAAACATATCTAAGTCAAGATCAATATTCATAAGAATACTTGACATCAACCGGTTTAACTGTTATGACAACTTTAACAGTAAACAACTTCAATCTTATAAACATCAACAATGCTTAGTCATAACTCATCATATTCAACTCTCAATACTTCTACTTAACATGCCTTATAGAAGTTAACCAAATAAACAAATAAGATCACAACCATAGAAGCATTCATTACTTGACACAAATGTTTATACGTGGAAAACCCAAATAGGTAAAAACCAAGGTGAGATGGGACTCACAAGGATAGCTATCTGAACTCTTCTGAAGCTCGCCCTGTTAGGAGCCAAACCTGTTAAAGCTTTACAATAAGTTCTATTAAGAACTAATTCTGGTTAGGAATCACCCAATTAAGGGATTTACAAATATGCCTTGATGAAAAGCACAATACCCTGTTAGGAGTAACCTCATTGGAGGATTTAAGAATCCAAGCTAATGGATGACCTTGTTAGAGAATTTAATGAGTAACCAAGCTTGTTAGAGCTTACCCGATTAAGGGATTTCACTTCTACTATAATTGTTAGAAAACAACAGGTTTTATTGATTTGTCTGAGTAGCACTACATTTGCTTGATCAGATCCTTCTAAGCTTCAATCTACCTTCACTCAAAGTGCAGATCCATTCACTGGTTAGGCAACTACACACTCAACAGGTTTTCATCAATCTTACCAACACCCTTTACAAACAACTTCATCGACCTTAAATACAAAATCAATTAGGTCGGTAACACAACAAAAACCTAATTCTCATCATCGAGATTACAAACAAGTTGGTACAATCTTGACTGTTAGAAATCATGACAATCTCTTCACATTCTTCAAGAAAATTCCAACTACTCTGTGATCACCACTTCATCAAACTTTGTAACTCATCACGCGTTGTGCATTAGATGCAATCCACTTTGCTCCTTCCCTAGACAAAAACAAATGCACCAAAACAATTTGAACATATCCTCATACAATGATCACACGTGTCTCCATCATTACCGCTTATCAGATAATAAACCATCAAACTTGATCGGTTAGGGTTTAACAACTGATAGGGTTTATCGGTTACATTACATAGAAAGGTTTAACCCTTTACACCGGTTCATCGGTTCAACTTACAAATTTTACATACCGGTTTAAAACATCTTCCACAAAGCTCTTCTTACCAGTTACTAGCCAATATCAAAAACAACAATATCAGCAATAACATGAATACCATTATCGGTTCAATTGACATCAATGACAACATATCATTAATGCAATCTCTATGCAAAATGCCAACAAACTCAAAATGCCAATAGATTCATGCTCCTCTTTTGAATGTAAAGTTTCCTCAAGTGAAAATTGAGCTTGGTAAACTCCCCACTTCCAAATGGAGAATTGGGCGAGCCTCCAATTTTCCACTTTATAGCTTGAAATCTAGATCTAAGCAGTAGATGAAGGTTTAGAGCTATTCCTAGAAATTTGGCTTGAATTTTCAAGACTTTGGTGGTGGTCGCCTTGGTCCTCATAACTTGTCGCCATCAAAAGGGGAACCTATTCGTCTATATTAATCTTGGTGTTCTTGTGAAATACAGCTTTGTACTTGTTCATGCACATAGTTAAAAGGGAAAAAATGTTCAGAATAAGGGTTTGCCTTAGGTCAAACCCTAGTTTTGGAATTAACCATGAAATAAAATTGAAATGTATATGAACTACTGCAGTAAAAAAAATTTCCTTTTGATGGAAAGGCTAAAAATGAATGTAAACCTAATGATATACCTTTAATGAAGTTTTGTTTGCCTTCGCATGAAATTACGATTTCATGTAGATAGTCTTCATAAAGCATAGAACATGAATTTCATCTCCAACACTTGAATCTTGCCTTCACTTTTGCTCCAATGCTTGATAGAAGACTGATTGCTTGCTCACTTGATTGTGGGATCACAATTTTTCTCTCTTAAGTTGATATAATTCAAATTAGGATTGAAATGAGAGGGGTGGACCTCCTTTTATACTTGTTGGTTGAAAAACAAATTGAATTTTTGACACAGGCTGACATGGGATCCAGGTCCCTGTCCAAATTGGGTGACCATTATGAGGCCCCATAATGGACCCTTTTTTAGAGGACCATGGCGCTGAGTGTCATGGTCTTGGACATCAGGGCTCCTAGGTTAAGGGGGAGAAAGTGCAAACGATGCAAAAATTGTTTTGACAATTGGTGTGAGCAAAATTAATGCTTCAGTCAGGCCTTAAAGGATGAACGCTAAAGTGAGGCCTAAGTGAGGACCAAATTGTAGGCAAGTACAATTTAGGATGCTACAAGTCTAAGCATCTTTTTCATCATAATCATCATAATTGGAATACATTCTAGACAAATAATCACCACTACAACTACATGTCCTTATGATTTCTCTTGTACCTATGTACAAATATATTGTATATCATCAATACAACTACATCAATGTACTCATATACAAATACAGTATAGTTCATCAATCCAACTAATCAATGTACTCATGTACAAATGCATTGTTTATCAGCAATATAACTATATTATTGTAATCATGTACAAATGCATCATATATCATTTAGAAAACTAAATCAATTTGATCGTGTGCAAATGCATTATATATAATCAATACAACTACATCAATATACTTGTGTACAAATACATTGTATATCATCAATACAACTACATCAATTTACTCATGTACTATCAAGGTATCCTAGATACACAACTCATACGTGTGTCTCTGATATCTTCACGTACTACTCAAAGCTTGTGTAAAGTAGTGTCTGCATATAAATGAACACCTACATAAGCAACATGAACAATGTAGTTTTATGATCATTCTTTGAAATGAAAATAGGCCAATCCTAATGAAAATAGGCCATTCCTAATGAACCTAGGACAACCCTAATGAAAATAAGGAAACCCTAATGAATCATAGGGATGTTATTATTAATAATTCATTGTATCTTCCATTCCTTGGAGCCTTGAACTAAAAGAAAAACTTCACAAGTCTTTGATTTGATAGTTGAATCAGATTTTCCCATGATTTTCCTAACTCCTGCATTCCCAAGCCATGACAAAAACTAAGTTTCATGATAAAGAAAATGCAGATCTCTACATAAGGATAATGAGCCTAGGATAGCCAAATAGGACAACCATCATAACCTCATTTCCTACTCCAACCTTGTACCTGCAATGGTGAAGCAATAGTTGACACAATAGTATTGTCAATAAAAATAAACACACATTTTTTAAGAACTATTAAGAAACATAAATAACGTGAACAACAAAGTTTTATGATAATTATTTGAAATGAAATGCATGATAAAGGTATGATTATATACCATGAAGATACCTGCTTATGAATTACACTAAATGTATGGGCACAATGTTGAAGAAAAATATTGTTGTGCCATAATAGTATTGTCCATCTAAAAGAACTACATTTATTAAGAATTGTTAAGAAGAATAAACAACATTAACAACAAATTTTTATCATCATTCTTTAAAATGAAATGCATGATAATAAATCAAGAGATAGGATTATATACCATGAAGATACCTCCTTGTGAATTACATCGAATTTACCCACAATGTTGACGCAATAGTATTGTCCACCAAAAATACCTAGATTTGTTAAGAATTGACAACAAAAAACATAAGCTCCAACACACATTTCACTCCTAAATGGTTGAAATTAAACATGAATATGAATAAGACATGGAAATTATCATACTTGCCCCATTTGGTATGAGCTAGATATGATAATCAAGTGTACCTAAAGAGTCATCTCTTAGCTTAAGAGTATCTAGTATTACTTCATGATCCACAATAATAACTATCCATATTTATTTTGTCCTTGGCTTTGCATTATTCTTCAATAAATTAACATTTGTTTGTATAATAACCTGTGCAAATACATGATAACAGTTTTGTGTTTCTCATAGTGTTCAAATGTATGTATTTCAATCTTTCTATTCATATATGTTTGCAACCAGTTCTAGCAACAACAACTAAACCTGTACAAGATACATGAAGGTCCATCATCATTTGTCATTAGTTGTGTTAAAGTTTCTATTTTCCTTGTACACATCGTGCCAACCAATAGTATAATCTCTCTTCATTCCCCTATTGTGCAACAACTACAAAAACATGTTTTGGTTGTAGAAGATATGAAAGAAGGTCATAGTCATGTGAGCTTTCCATCTCCTCATGTAAAGAGGGTATTGCTTGAGATAAAGAAGTTAGATACTATGAAATCCAAGTATCTACCCACTCACTTGACTTGCATTGATCCTAGTCACACTGAATTTTAATTTTGACAAAAACAAGCCCGCTCTCAACGTTAAAATGGTCCATCTACTTGCATTTAAGCTTTGAAATGAATGCATATTTGAAGATTTTTTGATTGTCTAATAATTTAATCTATCTCTTATTGAGCCCTCATCAACCAACCAAAATAACCTATGCACTTCTAAATCAAGTGTCCCTCCTCATGACAATGATAAACTACACCAATCAACAATGTAACATGCATCATTGAATGTAGCACTTGAAATCGTCAATTGCTTCTTAACCATAGATATCTTCACACAATCACATACTCCATCATGCTCCCCTTTCCCATGCCTAGCTTCAAAAAACTCCAAATACGAGGTACACCCTATTGGCAACAAGGCAGAAAACTGAGAGGGCCAAGGGGGTGAATCAGTTTTCTCAAAATCTTTTCTTAAATCAAACATAATTTTAGATCAGATAATTAACAATGAAAGCATAAATCAACACCACATCAATAATACACATAACATCAAGATTTTTGACGTGGAAAACTCAGTCAAGGTAAAAACCACTATGGGAACCCACCCACAATATGATGGTTTCTTGTTAGAAGTATGTGAAATATTACAATAGGAAATGCGCATGCATTCAGGCACACTATCTAGAGCTCACTGTTCAAAACAACAAAGGGAAACAACCCTGGGAAGACTCATTGTCTTACAAACACATTCAGATTACATCTGAAATATCATGAACTGATAGAATAGCATCTCCTCATGCCTAGTTACAGTTCTGGTTAGGCGCATAACACATATTCTTCTCTTTCTCACTTTGTCACACTTCTTCGCACAACTTCACTACTTTCAAAATATCAAAACATTATTTTCACACATAGATACTTCTCTCACATGATTATTACATTTATTTATACATATCAACCTGTCTTTCAAGATCATCTCAACACACATCACAAATTAAAAAGATATAACCATACATGCTACAATATTATATGCAAACCAAAACCATGTCGGCTAAGTGAAGCAGTCATCGATTAGGAGGGACCTCACAAAGATCAATCTGGACTGATCAGCAAGAGTAAACATAATGGAAACACAAAGATATGATAAAGGAAATGCAAAATAGATTGAATTATAACATGAAAATTGATTACAACCAACCAGTAGTAATCAGGTTATAGAAACCGACTCATAGGCCTGCTAAAACATGCTCAAAGTATAGAATAGGTCACAACCGGGACCTTCAATCTTAAGATCTATCTCCTACGTTCAATCTAACTACTTGATTACATTCTAATGATCAATTAAAATGATTTATATGATCCAAGGGGATCTGGTTGGCCCAAAAAGGGATCAAAACCTGAAGAACAAGACCTAATGTGCAAAACCAACAAGGTCAGCCTTTGCCAAGGGATTCCTCCAAAAAATATGAAGTATGAAGTGTAGATCATGGGAAAAGGTCGACCACATGCCAAGGAACATTGGAATCAATGTTTAGGGCTCTGCAAGCTACATAAGGGGTCTGGTAGATCACCAATGCAAATAGGTCCAAGCAACCGGTAACAGGAAATTATCGACTAGTAACAGGAAACTATCATGGAAACCGATAGCGATAACTTGTTGAAAAATGATCCAAATACTCCATGATTTGGGAATAAGGAAGATGGTCAAGTCTTCAAGTAGAATCCAACTCCATAGGATTCGGTGAGCCAAATCCAGGACACATAGAAACAAATGTTGAAGCTGTAAATAGAAATCAAAATAGAAAGGAAACTATTTTTGGTTGATGCAAGATTGCTATGAATTGAGGATGCTCCTGCATCACTAAGCCATAGTATGGACCTAAATCAAAACCTCAAACATGAAACACCTCCAAGAATTATGCCTCAAACATCTGCAACATGCTACAATCATTATGTCGCTAAGAACATGAAGAATACCACCAAAATAATGCACTCTATCAATCAATGTGCACCACCAACATGCATAACACGTGATCTAGAAACATCCACAAGAATCATGAGTTACCATAGAAACAACCGCACCAACACCACTTACTAGAATATTCATCATCATTATATTGAACTTCAAGAACACTAACAAAACTGACTATTAAACTAAAAGATTCACTTGCAGAGCTCCAAATCATGAACAATCTGAATTGAGGACACACCAAAACGTCCCAAACATTCTTCCAAATCTACAAACCAAGATATTTCCACGTGGAGCAATGCGGAGCAAAATCCAGAATACTGATCAACATTGAACAACTGAAAAACCAACCACAATACCGGATCTCATAACTCGATCAGATCTTCATGTGAACCACTAAAACTTGATATAAATTAACTAGATATGCTTATCTCAAAATTATTTAATTTGTTACAAATCATCTACAACACATTGACCAAATCAACTCACTTTAATCTAACTGCAACACTGAAACATAGAGAGGAATATGTTGATATCAATGACAACACATCACTTAGTCAATCCATACACATATTTGCACATTACCCCAACACACCCCTCTCTACATGCATTCTACTCAACAACAAAAAACATACGAGAATTCTTAAATTAACTCATGCAATTATCTGATGAAATGAGATGTCAAGCATGTTGGATATTGCTACTGCTAGGATATGTTGTTATCATTGATGTCAACATATTCCTATCCTGGTGTTGTAGAGAGTTGGTTTGGTTGAGTTGATTCAAATGTGGTGATGCGGATTTTTGGTTTCAATAATGAACTATCTCTAGTTGATTCAGTGTTGATTTCATGGTTTTGTGTGGTGATCTTATCGAGTTATTAGGTCTGGTATGAGGATTGGTTTTTCAGTGTTCAGTGTTGCTGTGTTCTGGTGTTTGATCCGTTGTTCTCTAGAATGATCACATCTTGAGTTGTAGTTTTGGGAGAGTTTTTGAGATGTTCATGTGTGTCTACAATTCAAATGGTTCATGATTCCGTGCTCCACAAGTTATCTTTTTATGTTGCACTTGCTACTATTGAGTGGTCTTGAGTGTTGGTGTGTTGACCAATGAAGATTTGAATAAGTGATGTTGGTGTAGATATTGTGGATGGTTCTAACATGCTTGTTGGTATTTTCTTATTATGTTCTATTTTTTTTTTGTGGTCCACATTGATCTTTGTGTGCGGTATTGAAGATCTTATGCATCTGGTAGTGTTCTTCGTGTTATGCGACATTTTCTGTGGTGTAACATGTTGCGGATGATCTTGGCATGTTGTTTGGTAGTGTGGCATGTTCGAGGATTTGATTTGGGTACATGCTATGTCCTTTGTAGAATAGTATTGGTTTGGTGGTTGATTTATTTATCGTGTGATGTCATTTTGTAATTAGGTCTTATGTGTTGAGTCGACCTTGTTGTCAAGGTTAATGATTTGTATAAATAGGTGTGATATTCATGTAATTTGGATACAGGTGAAGTGTCTACATTATCAGAGAGTGTTGTCTGTAGGAACAAGAGAATTGATCTTTCGGTGAAGTTGATGCAGGAACACCGGTCTAGTTCTTACCTCTTGGGCAGTTTTCAGTGGAATTGCTTGAGAGCATGGCATTTCTTCATGTTTGATTGTTTAGCATTATGGTTTTGGTTTTATTCCATTGTGTTCATGGTCATTATCATGTTTGAGTTTCATAGCTTTTGGCTTTGTTTCCAGTAAGATGTGGATTCCGGTATTGTCTTGGTTGATGTGTTCTTACCGGTTAGCCTAGTTGTATGTTGAGCGAAGATGATTTCGAGTTGTGGTTGATCTCTGTGACTTGTGGATCGTTTGAGGTGTTACTTTGAGCCTTGGTCAATATTCCCAGAGTTTTGTGCATCATTTTATGATTTGGAGATTGTTCTAAGTGATTTGAGCCGACATGTTACCGTTGCACATTTCATGAACTGGTTGGTCTTTAGGCCGACTTGATTGAGTTGTAATTATTTGTTGATGGTATATATATGGAGGTTTGTGAATCATTTTAAGATAGAAGTCAGAAGAGATAAGTTAGAAAATTGAAGACAGAGCTTTAAGATTGAGCGAAGATGTAGAACCGATGAGATTCTGATCCAGTAGGATTGAGGCTGGAAGGCTGAGGTCCAGATTAGGATAGAACCAATAAATTATTCCCGGAAGCCGATTTATTATGAGAATGATCTGCGGATCTTGTAATTGCATAGTAAGCATTGTTTGTATCTTGGACTATGATCCATCATGTGGCATGTATCATTCTTCAAATTATTATAAGATTCATTCATATTGTGTATCGGTTAAGTGTAATGTGTTGTTACTGGTTATTCTTTCTACTGTTTCTGGCATCTTGCTACCGGTTACTGGTATGTTGTGCATGATTTGTGTGTTTAGCTGTAAGGTTGGGTTGTCCTTCATTGGATCTCCCTCCCTTGACTGCATCAAATGGTATTAGAGCTGGTTTGTGAACCTATTGCTTTAGGAGGACTTGGTTATGCACCAGTTGGTTGAAGAGAAGATTGAGGCAACTTGTGGACTTGTTGAGATTGTCGAGTGTGAGGCAGAGCAAGGTTTGCAGGTAGACCGTCGATCCTAGAGCTTAAGCTTGAGTCAATTAGTGGGGGGAGACTTGAACAAATCGCCAATTGAGGCAGGCTATAGTTTGTACTGGTATATCGTCATGAGGAGGCAACCAAAAGTTGTGGTTAGATTGCCAAATCCCCAAAGGTAGTTGCAAGTGCCTACTGACGGATCGTCGAACTAGAGAAAGTGATGGGACTCACTTTTCAATTAACCCCGAGAGTCTGATGCAGGAGCACCGGTCTAGTTCTTACCGGTTGGGCAGTTTTTAGTGGAATTACTTGAGAGCATGGCATTTCTTCATGTTTGAGTGTTTAGCATTGTGGTTTTTGGTTTATCCCCTTGTGTTCATGGTCATTATCATGTTTGATTTTCATAGCTTTTGGCTTTGTTTCCAGTAAGATCTGGATTCCGTTATTGTCTCAGTTGGTGTGTTCTTACCGGTTAGCCTGGTTGTATGTTGAGCAAAGATGATTTCGGTTTGCGGTTGATCTTCGTGACTTGCGGATCATTTGAGGTGTTTCTTTGGGCCTTGGCTGGTATTCCCGGAGGTCTGTGCATCATTTTATGATTTGGAGATTGTTCTTAGTGATTTGAGCCAACATGTTACTGTTGCATGTTTCATGAACCAGATGATCTTTGGGCCGACTTGATTGAGCTATAGTTATTTGTTGATGGTATATATAAGGAGGTTTGTGAATCATTTGAAGATAGAAGTCAGAAGAGAGAAGCTATAAGATCAAAGACAGAGCTTTGAGATTGAGCAAAGATGTAGAACCGGCGAGATTCTGATCCGATAAGACTGAGGCCGGAAGGCTGAGGTCCAGATTAGGATAGAACCGGTAGACTATTACCCGAAGCCGATTTGTTATAAGGATGATCTACGGATCTTGTAATTGCATAGTAAGCATTGTTTGTATCCTGGACTGCGATCCAACATGTGGCATGTATCATTCTTCAAACTCTTATAAGATTCATTTATATTGTGTACCGGTTATGTGTTTTGTGTTGTTACCGATTGTTCTTTCTACTGTTTCTGGCATCTTGCTACTGGTTATCGGTATGTTGTGCATTATTTGTGTGTTTAGCTAAAAGGTTGGGTTGTCTTTCATTGGATCTCCCTCCCTTGACTGTGTTAGAAGTGTTGAGTACAGATTGAAGAGTTGTAGAGTAGACAAATGTGCTCAACCAAAACTGTTATCAGGCATTAGGAGATGCTATTGTTTCAATTCATGTAATTCGGATTGTTGTCCAGTCTTTGTAAGGTAGTGAGCCTTCCCTGGGTTGTTGCCCCTATTGTTGTTTTGAGAAGTGAGCTCTAGGAAATGTGCCTAAATGCATGTGCATTCTCCATTGTAATATTTTCACATACTGTTGCAGAGCATCATTTTATTGTGGGTAGGTTCACACTATGGTTTATCCCTTAACCAAGTTTTCCACATCAAATCTTGGTGTTATGTGTTTTTTGTTATTATGGTTATCTTTGTTGTTACTGCAGTTGATCATATTTGGAGTTGTGCTTAAATTGTTTAATCCGGTGAAAATTGATTCACCCCCCCTCTCAGTTTTCCTTCATTGTTATTGCCAACAAAGCCATTGTAATATCGTATTCCGATCAAAACTCAAAACTAATCTCAAAATAATGTTGCACATACTCTAACAAGTGAGATATCATCACTCATATAAAAAATATACTTTGTGATTATCTTTCTCTCCTCTTTTGTACTATTAGGGGCATGTTTATATGTGATGTGGACAAAAATAATAATTTGAATGAAATTGTAATACTAAGATTGTACCTCATTTTGTGGCTGACATGTGTAGCTTTCTACAAAAACAATCACTAATATAATAGTGCCAATCAAGTTGTTCAAATTTCTAATTGTTGGGATCCAAGAACACTGAGAGGGTGGGGGGTGGGGGGTGGGGGGTGGGGGCGGGTTGTGAATCGGTATTCTACCGGTAAGATAAGATTTTATCCTTTTATAGCATACACATATAAAATAATAAACAAATAAACATATAACATGAAGCAAATCAACCATCCACATAAATGAACACCATAACACACATAATTTATACATGGAAAACCTCAAAGAGGAAAAACCACAGTGGGATTTGTGACCCACAATATCAGTTCAATGACCATATGAAAGGATATTACATATAATGGGGCTTGCACATGCAGGAAGGCACACTGCCTAAAGCGTATTCCTCATCACTAAAGAGTCTCACTGACTACAAGCTTTTGCTGAAGTAAAACATTGAAAATGAACTCACAAAATGCATCTGCTATGCCGAATATAGTTTCAGTTCTAGCTCTGCTCAATCTATATCGATTCATAAACCCTGAACACTACTACTGGTATCTCTTCTCCTCCAAGAATGATTTCCAAGCTATCTATAGATCATTGCATGATATAAAACTCGCATACAAATGATATGCATACATATACTTTGCATTACACAGTTCTACTATATTCTCCTATGTTGCATCCTATGTCATATTCAAAATGACCTAGCAGACTGACCTATATACCTATTACAAACAATATGCCTTATATCAACTTACATTACATTAACAAATTTATCCAATGTCAGCCTCGACAATAATTACAAAATGATTTATTAAATAAATCTCCCTTGATGTCGGCTTCCTTCAAGTACAAATGTCGGTGTCGGAGCTGGTATAATCCTGGATACTCTAATGTTGGTGTCTGTCGGTATATGCCTCCTAATGTTGGTATATGACTTCCATCTAATCTTGTTGCCATCAATGACAACAAAATGAATCTGATGAGTGTCAATTGCCAACATAAATGAGTCAGAAACACTCTAAATAGCCTCTTACAACTATCATAAGGCATCTCTCATTCATGGGCACCTACCTAAAGATTTTGTCATAGATATTGTCATAGAATAAAAAATGATTGTCATAACCGTCATAGATGGTCTTACAACCCCTTACAAGTGTCCAACCACCTCAAAATAGAAGCTTCCAAAAGGGCTTGAGCACCTAGCTATTTTTTCCTTTTCCCCGAGGACAAATGATAAAAGTAACTTTTCCTTTACATGTTCTCTTTCACCACCGTTGGTTAAACAGTTTAAACTCTTATGGGTAAATTACAAAAGATAGTAGAAAAATGATAAATTAAAATATTTACAAAGTTGATGGCACCTAAATCCTAGCATGATATTTTCGCTAAACTTTCAATCATGATCGTCAATTTGAATCCCAAAAATCTATAAATTTAACCTCATTCGCAATCATGAAAAAACACAATCTTTGTTCAAATTATCATTCTATTGTATTGTAAGAATTGTGTTATGATACTAAGAGTCATCCCACACAATACAAAGAAGGACGAGAGAAATGGAGGCACTAGCATCGTGTTCAACATATATGGTTTTCATATCTGAATTATGTTCATTTGGTTATGCTTTGTTGAATTTTGTATTGCTTCCTTCATTGTTCTTACAATTGAAGTTGATTTGTGATTGATATAGAGTTAGTGGTTGCACGTAGGATATCTTTCATGCTATTTTCTAGTCATTACAATCTTATGTACTCAATTTATACCCCAGAGCATACAATAAGAGAATCGAGGATTCACAAAAGTGACTTAAGAAAATAGACAGTCCATACTTTATCATCAACAATAGAAACATTCATTCATCACAGTACATAAGTATAGAAAACTACCATCTCCTTCTATTATAGGGTATCTTTGTATCAAAATGCAAGTCTTAGTATTTTCTCAATATATCTCTTATCTCTTATCTCTCTATATATTAGTTACTTCTAGATATATGATTTACAATGAACATATATATACAATATCTCATGAAGGGACATGACTTCTAAGGTTTTCTAGTGATCTACTCTTGTTCTATAGACCATTTATGATAGCCTAAGTCATCTTTGTTTCTACTCGGCCTACCAATAGGCAGGACCACAAAGATGGGCACCCCAATCCCACCTAAGTAGACCCTTCAAAAGGGAAACATGAGTGTCAGGGTTTTTTATATCAAATCTAGTCCTAATTTTAGTACTTGATGATGATTAAATTTTAGGATTAATGATGATGATTTAGAATAAAATAGGGCCCAAATAAGCTTTAAATGATGTAAGAAAAATAACACTAAATTTGGTGCCCAAATAAAGTGTGAAAATCTGTAGGGAGCTACCATTTAAGACACTATATTTAGCCCTCACTTTAGTGAAAATGTGATCTTATCCCCCATAATCATAGTAAAGTAGAAGAGATATAGAGAAAATGAGAGAAAATTTGACTAGGGATAGGATGACACTAAGTTAAGGGATGTGCAAGTCCCAAAACTTAAAATCATATTAATCCAAATAAAGGAACTCAAATTAAGATACACATGTATAAATAAAACAATGTTAGTACTGAGGAAAACAAAAGTTTCCAAGTCAACTAGGTGAAGAGACCTCAATGTAAAAAGGTTGTCTCAAAAACTAATATAATTATCAAAATGCTATTACAAAAGCATAAGCCGAATTCAAGAAAGAGACAAGAGCATACACCATTATGATGAGAGGAGGATCCATCATCCATCAACTAGCAAGTTGTGTTGTGCTGCGGATCCACAAAGATTTTTGTGAGTTACACTAGCTAATAAGTTGTGTTATGTAGAGTGATTCATGTATATGGCACTAATTGTAGTGGCCAAAAATTTATGTTATGTTGTGTGATCCATATATTGCAACAAAACTAACACTAGCTAGCAAGCCACACTATACTAGGAGATCAATGCCTCAAGGAGTGCAGATAACAATTAACTAGCAAGCCACACTATACTAGATGATCGATATATTAGGAGAATGCATGTTCTCATAAGAATAGAGAGAAAAAAGAGTCCATGTTTCCATAAGAATAAAGGCAAAGAAAGCAACCAATGCAAAAATTGGTAACCATGCCTGAAGGGAAGTTGTGTAAAAAAACACGCCACCACAAAGGGGGTACATCAATTTGATCAAAGCTTCAAAGGGTCATATGCCCCCTTAAAATATTAGCATATTTTATATCCTAATGTTTTAAGGAAATGAGAAGAAGAAGGAAAGAGATCTTCAAACAAAAATACAGAAATTCTCAAGAAAAAGAGAGTAGATCCTCGACAAAGGATGTGTACCTCCCAATAAAAGGGAGAGAGGATCCTCGAGCAATGATGCATTCCTTAAAATAATTTTTCCATGCCCCCCGATGTATAGGTGAGGACAACCACACTAGAGACAATTATGTTTTTGTGATAAAAAAATAATGTTTGCACATAATATTGTACCACCATGCATGACAATAAGCCCACATATAGAGCTAAAAATGTCACATAGGGAGGAGAAACATAATAGTGAGAAGTGTTGTTTAGAAGAGATAGGACAAAGGTGAAACTCATTGTCACTTGTTACATGAATAGTGCTCAATTTAATAAGTCCTTTTATTTTACAAGAATTTTGAAGTCTTGACATTTATTGATGGAATGGCCATGCACTTGATGATACAGAGAAGGAAAGATTTGTTTGACTATGTTTATAAAATTTCTTACATTTAGAAGAAACGTACGCAAGGTACGCATGTGAGATTTAGGAAGGATCAACAAAATATACTCTTATTTAGATACAAAGAGAGAAGGAAATAATCCTTTCTCTTGTGAAGAAAGGTTTGACCACTCGGAAGAATATGACATAGAGACATTAGAAAAAGGAGAGAGTGTAGACAAAAGAGAAGGTTAGAATCCTAAACCCTCTTTAAAAAAGTATGATGTGAGAACTCTAAACACTCTTTTGTTACCTTGGTGTAAAGGAGCAACAACTGGCACTCTTTTTGAAGAGTATGATCTACCTTGGTGTAAAGGAGCAACAAATGGCCTTTAGAGGGAAGATCACAGATAACTTCCTACAAAATATTTTAAATTCTCAAAGCTAACTTGTATTCGTCTTACTGCTTGGTTTCTTTTGTGTTTATGATCTTATCTAAATATTGTTTAAAGAATTATTCCAAATACATATACCTTCTTTAATATTAAAGCTTGAAAATATTCAAAGAACAATTCTTTTGTAAATTATTTTTAATAAAAAATAAACTTTCACTGAGATACGACTATTCCTTAGGAGCATGTTCATAATTAACAAAACATCTCACACATAAATATAAGAAAGTTCCTCAAAGTTATAATGACATTGATAAGTATCCATTCATAATTCAGAAATATACATATTTAAACAAAACTCTGTCAGGATTTTTCCTTCAGAATACCTTCAAAATTATAGTGCCTAAACCTCTTATGCTGCTACCTTCAAAATTATACATTCTACTGTATTATCACTTTCAAACTCATACATACTGGTTAAGAAGCTCGTCAACAGTGGTATATATTACATCTGGGAAGATCTGACTGCCCTCCACGCCCTCAGGTCCAATTTCAAAGTTGGTTTCGTCCCCCTTTACAAAAATGGAGTGACTAATAGCGATTCGGAGATTGGCTGGAAATGGTGTCTCTGCATACCATTTTAGAAGAATACATTTTTATTTTAAAAACATCATCAAATAAAGAAACACTTGTCAGCTGCATCTACACCAAATTCCTTTTTTCTTTAGAACTTTGATTTTACAGCTAAAAATGATATAAAAAACTGCATCACTTGCAGATCTTTTATAACCCCACCACCACCTTTATCTATAATTCAAATATTTTCTCACCCCTTCTTGACGCCAACTTGACAGTAAGTTCAAACTGTCAAATTAAGACAGCTTGAACACTGGACTGGGTCGTGGAGATACCTAGAATTTTAAAAAAAAACGTATTATAATATCAATCTATAATATGCCACAATGTGAAACTGATACTACCAACCTTCAATTTGTTTTAGCACAGCTTCCTCTGGGACACAGACCTTCTCCAAAGTCTTTCCTATCTTCATCTCCCACAAGGCTACCAGCTCATTGAGAGAAAGGGTATTGGCAGGAATCCTCAAATACAGGGTCTTGTTCACAAGTCTTGGATCATCCACTGCCTTGATGGTAAAAGTGCCAATATCCTCTTCTTTCACAAATACAGCTGGGGATTCATTTTAGCAATATATTAGAAAAGATTTGGCAGAGATAAAATGCTTGATGGAAATGTAAATTTATTCAACAAAAAGAAACTCTAAATGTTTTCACAACCTTTGGCATTGCCATCCCCAAAAATAGCAGTTTTATGCCTTGGAGGGGCAGAGAGGCCTGGCTGCCCCAAATTTGGCACAAAATACCCTGCAAAGCAATTGCTTGAGACATGTGTAGAGAATGCCTTCTGCCTCAATCGCCCTACGGATTTTGGCCTTGTTAGCAAACATGGTCTTAGCAGGTTCAACTGCATGGACTTTATCAACGTCATTTCCAAACTCAGATGGGAAAAATCTCTGCGAGGTCATCAGCAAGGGTCATGAAAATCATTGAAACATACTCAGTTTTTACCAAAATAATCTTTATGAATCTTGAGGAACTATTACATACCCTAATGTTTCCAGCCTCTTTGATTGCCTTGATAATCTTTAACTGATCCATTATAGGTGGCCCTCCCACTGTGGAGATAACCACGTTGACCTTCTTGATTGCCTCCACAAGAATTGTATGATCATCCAGACTTCCCTGCCACGAGATTTCAATAAAAAGTAAAATGACATGTGCAGGTAGAACCTAAACTACAAACTAGAATTTATTAGGGAATGATTTCAAGTGCTTCATCCAAGGTCCAAGGCCATCTTTGGTGTTCATTGGTAACAAAAATAACATAAGCTTGTATTCATTGCTTAGCAGCATTAAACATAAACATAAACTTCTTCATATTGACATTTTGTAGATATCATACTATTTAAGTTTGCTGAGAATTATGTGGAATATCAACAAGATAAACTGGTAACATGACTCCAAATCACAAAAGTAAGATAATCAAATCATTGTTTTCAATAACTAATCAACCAGGAAAAATAGCCATGTAAGCAATAATGTCCTGAAACTAGGAACAGGGTAGTTTGATCGGAAATATGAGTACTAGATGATGACATGATGGGAGGTATTCCAGTGGGCTAAATCTGTTAGGAAGGTAGTCAAGGAGTTTCTGATATGGTTGATCATGCTATTAGCATGCCATTGTCCATAATCTGCAGAATTGTGTCAGACATGCATTATTAGAGTGGAGAACTTAAAAAGCAGCTGCAGAGATTTCGTGCTGAATATTTAACGTACCCTGCCTTCAAATGCAATAGCCAATTTAATTAGGAAATGTATTTAAGCATGGGGAAACCATGTATTATTTGGCATGGGAAGGGTATAGATTCGTTCCAAATACTTAGGCACTTAACTTGCCAAATACTTAATGGCTGGGCCTGGAAACTAAAAGTCTGTAGGCTGTCTATGGCTGCTGTTTTCTCACCTCTTGTTGTTGTTCTTTGTGCGAAGGAGGTGTGTGGTGTGTCTAATCTACAATTAGGTTATGACTGCGATGAGATTTCTAGGAATTCCTCTGAAGTTAAGGAGGATGGGCACTTCTAAATTGATATTCCTGTTTCTCTCCTTACTAAGTGGAGATGCTGTAGCAATCATCCCAATATTGATAGTTCTTCGGGTCTGGAAACATAGAGGCTAGGTCGAGGTAACTGTAATATTGAATGGTCTTCTTCCATTTAGTTTTCCTGTCTAGAGAACTGTTGTAGGATCCTTCTAGATGGCCCCTGGCTTCTTGGTAGGAATTGCCTTTGTCTTCAAAATTGGTCTCGTTTTTTAAACTCAATGATAGATACTTTCAAGTTTTCTATTTGGGTTCCATTTGCCAGGGCTGCCTTTGGAGTATTGGAATGAAAAAGTTTTTATGATTATTGCCAATTCTTGTGCTACTAATAAGATCACTAGATTCACGAAGCATTTCTTATTTGCTAGATTTTGTATATTCATGGAGAATAACCAGGTGCTTCCCACTCGGATTACCTTATTTTTAAATTTGGATATTGGGTGGAGCAGATTGAATATGAAGACTGTCCGATTACTAACCTTGTGGTAGAGTGGCCCATGCCTCCACTACTTTCTTAAGAAATAAGAAACAACACTTTGTTTAAGAATTAAGAAACAACACTTCGTTTGAAATACAAAGGAAAAAGTGTCAGCTTTTGTGGAGGTGTCAACTTCTTCTATTTTGGGTGCAGCAGATTTAATATGAAGACCCTCCGATTACTATTGTGGTAGAGTGGGCCATGCCTCGACTACTTTCTTAAGAAATAAGAAACAACATTTGTTTAAGAATTAAGAAACAACACTTCGTTTGAAATAAAAAGGTTTTAAGAATTAAGAAACAACACTTTGTTTGAAATAAAAAGGAATAAGTGTCAGCTTCTATGGAGGTGTCAAACTTCTTCTATTGATTGAGGAGATTCAAAAGAAGATAATAAAAGGAAATCCCCTATAAGCTATTCAATGATGGAAACCTCTTTTAAAGCTTCAAGGTTGGAAGAACATTCTGCTAGTGGTCTTGTGATTTCTTCCTATCTCAAGAAAACAAAACAATATTTGGAGAGAAGGATCCTTGTACTACCACCATAAAGCAAAAATCTTTAGAACAATTTTTGTTCCACTTAGAAATACTTTGGTATCCGGCTGTGCTTAGCTCTTTCCTTCTTAATTGATTTCTAACTGCTTAATACTCTTTCACAAGATTCGCCCTTTCAAAACCCTGCTTACCTAATAAAAAACAATCAATAATATTCAATTTCAACTTAAACGAGCTTCTGCGTCATAGCTGTGAGGCCTTGGATTTCACAACAGGTTTCTCCTATGTTAAGTTTGAAAGCTGAACACTTTGTTTATTTTGTATTTATTGTTAAAACTATAATTTTTAATATTCAATTGATATTAAAATAGTTGATTTCTATCTCAATACTTTTAACATTTTCATCATTCATATGAACAAACACCCACATCAAAAAAAATTCTAATACTGGAACAACCATATGGACAATACTCAAACCAGAAACATAGCTACATGTTAATAACTACTGGCAAAGTAGGACAGCATCTATCATATTGACAAGACCAAAATCACTTCTTATTATGTAGTAACTACAAGAACAAGGCATATGGGCAATATACTCATATCAAACAAGTGGCAGCAGAAGATCAATTTAGAAAACTTACATGAACTATGTGAGCACCTGAGGCCGTGAAGGATTCCAGAAGCTTATCTTTAGCAGGATTTGAGGCTCTGGAATCTCTGACCAGAAGATAAGTGGGATGGTCTTGAGCAATGCTGGCTTTTACCACATGACGACCAATGTACCCAGTTCCTCCAATGATCAGAATTCTGCTGCGTGTCATTTTACTTGAATCACTTTCTTTCCACTGAAAAACCAAGTAAACAACAAGAAGAAGAGATCAAAACAGGGGTAATTGTCTGAAACGTTGCCTATAATCTCAGATTCCGTGCACCTAGACTGTTTTCCCTCAACCTAGCTAAAAGTTGGGCAAATTTCCTGTCAAAATATCTATTCATGGTAATCTATTCGTAATTCATCATATATCGTAATCTATATATAACGTGTCTAAAAACTCAGAGCACAAATACCATTTAGTGTGTTTTGCATCATGCATTTCTAATCTCTTTAAGTATTTAATTAATCAATTTCATTAAATCTAAATTCATATTTCATCACTTCACACATCATAAAGTTGGGCCATATACCCTAAACGTGCCCCTTTTCATCTTATTCCTTCAATTAATCATTAAATCATAAATCCTAATTACGTCCTATTTTGATCTTTAAGGACCGATTTCGCATATCAAAACATCTCGGAATCAGTTGTAACTTTGGGATTCTCTCTAATATAATCATATCTAACGGCCCTGGAGATTTGGTGAAAAGTTGGTCTGACTGTGTGCAAGTGCAACACGATCTCTGACATTTTTCCTGAAATTTCGGGAGCACAATTCTATGATATTATAATGCTTAACCCCAAAAGATTGACAGGGAATTCAAATCCTACGTTGACCTAAAGATGAAATTAAGATCTAGGGTTTCATACAGATGTCGATAGATCAGTTCCAGTATCTCGAATTTCATCTCTCTTGAATTCAGGAATAGGTTCAACTTCTTTGGCTTGGCCTGTTAAATCAAGGCTTAAAACAACTGAAATGCCCAAAATACCTTAGACTAGTTTTGTTTTTTTGAAACATGGTTGCGATCTGAGATGTCATCACTTCATGCTTTCGATGGTAATCTAGTTGAAATTTGGTTTTCATCATACTTCTAGACGATATACCAAACTAGTAGTTGCAAGTGAAGCATGTGCAACAGGTAGTCGAGAGGCTGGTTTATTTTTCTAAGAAGTGTTTAAATATTATTATGAGAGCATGTGTCAGGTAACGTTAACATAAACTTCTTTATGAGGAAAAGTTATATAAAGCGATGTGTATTAAGTGAAAGTCGAGTGGGAAAATTTTAAATGGATGCAAACAAAAGGTAGAAGATGGATGTATAATAGATCAAAGGTTAACATCATCTTTATTTTTAGAAAAACTCTAATCGAGCAATATGTATTAAGTCACATTTGAATGGGAACATTTAAATGGATGCAAACAACAATGAAGACAATTAGAATATTAGTGTATTTCAGCTTGAAAAAGAATTGAAGTTGACTCAATTCAGTATGGACAAGTTATTCGAATGACATATAAGTGTATTTAAAAAGTCTAAATTTTGTGTTTGTATCTTAAATTTTACATTGTCTTTGTTTTACTTATATATATTTACATATATATACACACATACATATACGTAAAAATATATATGTATATATACATATATATTTATGTACAATGATATACTAAAGTATTCAGATAATAAAATTAGAGCATGTGTATGTTAAAGTTAAGATAATCTTTGAATTAAGAAGAAGCAATATAATGTGATATGTATTAAGCAACATTCGAATGGCAACATTTTAAATGGATGCAAACAATAAGTAGAAGATGAATGTATAATAGATCAAAGGTTAACATCATCTTTTATTTGAGGAAAACTATTATAAAGTAATATGTATTAAGTCACATTTGAATGACAAAATTTTAATGGATGCAAACAATAATGAAGATAATCAAATTTTGAAGCGGACAAAAGAATATATTGAGTAGAATATCATTGTATTTTGACTTAAGAAGAATTGAAGTTGACCTAATTCAAAACGAACAATTTATTTGAATGGCATATAAGTGTATTTAAAAACTATAATTGTTGTGGTTGTATCTTAATCTTTACATAAACCTTCTTTTTTAGGAAAAATACTATAAAATGACATGTATAAAGTCGGGATGTATAATAAAAAAAAGTACTTGAATATAAAATGAAATAGTTGAATGGAAACAATTAAATGCATGGAAAAGATAATTAATGGACATATGAAAAGACGAAACAACTTTATTTGTAATGGAATTTAAGTTACACAAGTGTGAATGAAAGAGTTAATTGAGACATGATATAAATGTATTCAAATGATAGAAATCTAATTTGCAACATCCGTTAAATTATAAAGCATATTTGTTTAGAAGGAGATGATTAAAACTTGGACACAAATGTTTCATCGATAGAATTGATGGCATGTGCTAGAATAGGAAGTGTTGCTTTGAGTGAATGTAATAAATTTGAGAGTTGAAGTAACCTATCCTGCAATGGAACAATAGGAAGGTTACTAAATCAATGTTTTGAATCAACAAGTCACGATTGCATTTAGATGAAATATAAAAATGTGGTACGAACAATTAAATGATAATGGAATGTGTGCAAGGATGTGCTTACCTAGAAGGAGGCTACAGACATTAAGGGCAATGTATACAATGGTTTGGAGCAGCGTATGTGTGAAACCTACAAGGAATTGTTAAAAGAACAAAAGGAAAATAGAAAGGCTTGGCAAATATTGGTGATGATCTCTAGGGAATGTAAGTTTTTTTATTTTTGGATCTTTGTATGCTGCTACAATCGATAGAACACCTATTCCCAGCCAATGGACAATTCTATATTTAACCCCCACTTAAGCAGTCATATGATATTATGTGCATATGAAAGCTAGAGTAAAGAAAGTAAATAATGAAAAAAGGATATTCCCAAAAGTGTCGAATGAAGCCTCTAGTGTATCAATACTTGTAACGCTACATTAGAAACCACATTCTGCAAAACCACTTTGTTAGTGAAGTTGAAAAATCACCTAGAGCTTACTAACGAGAATTAAATTTGAGGGTAGCTATATGCCCCATGTTTTCACTTGCTATTTAGGAGGGAAAAATAGGGCATCATGTTTGTCACGTCAAATTGTGAACAATGTGTGATGAAAAATACCATCAACAAGGTTTGAGGATATCTTAAATCACTAATAGAGCATTTGGAAAGATAGATAACTAAATCATGATCTTAGTGCAACAAACCATATAAAAATCAGAGTTCTCTAGCTCGAGATATGAAAGATTTAGTAAAACTAGGTAAAGAAAGGCAAATTAGGGTTCTTTTGAAAACTTACCTTCAAATAGTGACAAAGTCACTATTCTCTCGTCTTATTCAGATTTTTTCCCGAGAAACAAACTGTATAAGAAACCTGATAGAAAATTTTGTGGTTTTAGGAAGCAACAACCCGTCTAAGACAAATGATGTGTAAAATGAGGATGAACCATAAGAATGCAACAATCCTAAATTGATAGTTATGGTTCAAAATACAACTAGGAAACTACACATATGCCCCTCCCCTAAGATTTCAACACAGTCCTATGTTGATGTCTTAAAGTAGAAAATAAACAAGGATAACCACCTTCAATACCAAGGAGATATCCTTTAGGCAACAATGTACATGCAATCCAAGCCAAAGAGGGCATAGCTCTTTTGAGGCAAGGAAGAGAGAATTGTAAAAGAGATATCTTGCAACAAGTGTAAAGGGATCCTTTTGAGGGATACAAGAAGGAAGAGATATTTACCAAAATATGTCAGCCTCCAAAAATAGGGAAGATCTTGTATAAAGATGGCATCTTTGAAAGGAGAAGGAGAATAAGAATACACACCTTCTCCAATGTTTAGAAAGAGAAAAATAAAGTGGATTCTTAGTGAAGGATTGCACACTTTCACTAAGGAGAGATTATTCAAAAAAGATGCACCATTTCAAGGAAAAATAGATCCTAAACAACGAACACACATAAACCTACATGAAGGATAACTCTATGCAAGAAAGGACATTAAATTATGAAAAAATGCAACTCAACAAAGGAAAAAGTGAATCGTTAGAAGGGAGAAAGTTTTTCAACACCAAGGAAGAGGTCCTAACCAAGGATACATACTTATAAAGAAAGGCTAAGATCCTTGAATCAAAGATACTTATTCCAATAAGAGGAAAGAGGTCCTCAATAGGGATATGCACCTCCACAATCAAGAAGAGATTCATATAGAGGACATGAATTATACAAAAGGAAAGTGGAACCTGAGAAAGAAAGAATGATAGAAAGGCTATTATTGACCCCAAGCATGGAGATAAGAATAAATAGACCATTATGTTTCTCACTGAATATGACTATAATGAGCCCCAAATATGTAAGCTAGCAATGTCACACAATGAGGAGCA
Source organism: Cryptomeria japonica (assembly GCF_030272615.1). NCBI lineage: Eukaryota > Viridiplantae > Streptophyta > Pinopsida > Cupressales > Cupressaceae > Cryptomeria > Cryptomeria japonica. The sequence goes on along the minus strand of NC_081408.1, from coordinate 72,351,987 downwards.
ACAAAATGGGAACTTAAATTTTATGTGTAAGGAGTAAGATGAGAGTCTAACTTATTGTCATCAAGTATTTGAATTGTACCAGATACAATATTTTTTGTTGAATTTTATCCGCTAAATCATGTGATTCCTTAGTGGAATGGCCACAAATTTGATGTTATTTTCAAAAATAAGGATTGTGTTGATTTCTCTTACGATTCTATCTTTGATTTCTCAAAGGTCATACATTCATTAAGTTGCCTTTAAGAAGCTCATACAAAATACTCTCTTTTTGTGATGCGAAGTTGTAAGAAGATAGATGTATTAGAAAATTGGAGAGGGGATGTCAACAAAAGAGGAATTTGGAAACACAAATTTTATTTGGAAAAGTGTGATGTACATTTCACATGACTATCAAAACTTTTTTGCACACACCCTAAATCATGTCCATTGCATCCATGTTTAGAATCAAAAGTAGATCTTGAAATTTATAGAGGAGAGGGTTCATTCTTAGTACCAAACTCTAAAGAGCTCCCATCGTCATTTGTGATGGAAGGAGAGGTGGGAATTAATTTACAAGAAGCTTGGATAAATGACACACGAGGCTCCTTCCACGCTTCATTCTTAGATCAAGGACTCTTATATCCATTAAAGGAAGGTATCAAGTCTAATGAACCCCAATTATTTTGTAAAGAAGCATAATTGACAAGAGATTGTGTTGTTGAAGGAATCATAATATGAAAGGGAGACATGGATCCTACTTCATCTAAAGAATATCATAAGGAATAGGATTAGCATGTATTATTTGGATTTCATTGTTGTAGCTGAATTTTATTATATGGTGAAGAGTAGAAGGGACTGCTTTCATGGCATGAATCCACAGTCTCCCTAGAAGAAGGTTATAACTAAGATTGTTGGGAATGAAATTAATAGTAGGTAAAGTTACAAGTTCTTCTTTGATAGGTAATATGACTATACCAAGTGACTCTCTAGGAAGATTATCAAAGCGATGAACACAAAGAAAATCGGGTTGAATAGAAGAAGAATCCCAATTTATCTTATGTAATAACTCAACATGACAAATGTTAAGTGTTCAACCATTATAAATTAAGGTACCTCTTATATTTTTTTCATAAATGCAAGGAGTAATCATAGGGCTATCATCTCTATTTTTAACCTCTATAGAAGGCAATTCATCTTGTGACAATGTAATATCCTTTGGTTTAGAAGAAGGATGAGGAACCACCTTTTGTAAGGATGGTATGAAGGTGAAGTTTGAATTAGATCCCAAAGGGTTATCTTACTTAAAGTAGAATAAAGTTGTTCAACAAGATTAAGTTCCTTATCTACATGTTTCTTAGTGTAAGGAAGTTAAGTGGCAGAACAACTTCCTATGCTAACCTTGAGAGGAGGATAATGCAAAAACTTTTACAAATTGTTATAGTAGTTACAGAAACTTAGCATAAATAGACACACTAACATGCATACCATAACACAGTGATTTACGTGGGGAAAACCCTTTGGGAGAAAAAAAACCCACACTCTAAAAGCAGCTCAATATATTATTCAGCAATCAATAACATATTACAATATACTTGTAGAGAAATCTCTTCACAGGAGTAGCACTAATCAGAGATTCAGAGGTAACTCAATCGCCATAAGACTCTTACACAAAACCTCTATCTCACACACCTCATATATAGGACATACAATATAAAAAACCACCAAACAGTATTACAAAACCATAGGCTAAAACCACCCAATAAGGTGTAGTCGACCTTATCTCCCTTCTAGATTCTCTATGACATGTTAAAACACACATCAACATGTGTCCTTCCCTTTTACGGCTCATTTATGTGTCCAATGTATTTTATATTTCCTATTTTAGCAGTACAAACTTTTGAAGGCCATAACTTGAGAACCGTGTGTCCTATTGACGAACTGTTCGAAGCATCAGAAAGCTTGTGAAGTGCTTTATTGCCTTGTAAGAGGCTATGCTGCTTGTATTTAATTTTGAAGGCATTTTGGGGCCTCTAATTTCCTCAAAATTAAATTTAAACCTTTCATTGCACTCCTCCAAAAGGAAAAAATTAATATCTTCAAAATTAGTTGTGATCTTGCGACGTAACTCTACTAGAATGCTTATATAGCCAACCAAAAGCTCTAAGAATAATTTCACACTATTTTGTGCTCAAATTAAAATTTACTATAAATAGTAACCTCATGTAAATGCAAGGTTAAGGCACCATTTTCCCAACATTCTCCCACTTGTCGAACACCTTAAAAGAGCAAAGAGAGTATCAACACAATAAATCAATTGCTAGGGGGCATGAGGCCCAAAAGCTCTGAACACCATCTAAACTTCTTTGTGCTTACAACCTTAGTTAAAGCATCTGCAACATTCATCAAAGTTTCTACCTTAACCAGCTTCACCCTACCATCTTCGATCATATCTCTAACAAAATGATACTGAGCATCAATAAGTTTGGTTCGAGAATGAAATGCCAAGTTCTTAGCTAGGTAGATAACACTATAACTATCACAATAAATTGTAACTGTACCTCATTTTTTTCCTTAACACAGTCTCTTAAGACAAATGGCTTCTTTACAAGCATGAGTAGTTGTCATATACTCTACTTCAGTAGTGGACAAAGCAACCACAGCCTATGGCTTACTCATCGAACTAATTGCACCACCAAATAAAGTAAACACATAAGCACTGGTGGATCTTCTGCTATCAATATCACCTACCCAGTTTGAATCCACATTACCATCTATATCAAGGGAAGTCATGTCTCCAACTGAATTACCATGATAACACAAAGAATACTCTGAGGTACCCTTCAAATATCGGAAGACTCTTTTAGTTGCATCCCAATGAACTCTACCAGGATTAGACATATATCTGGAAAGAACTCCCACTACTTGGGCAATGTCTGGTTTGGTACCTACCATAACATACATCAAAATTCCAACTACACTCTGGTAAGGTACTTTTCTGATGTCTTCCATCTTCGATGGGGATGTAGGACAATTTGAAGTAGATAATTTCATTCCAACTGCAAAAGGAACACATAATGGTCTACAATCCAGCACATTGAACCTCTGTAATATTGAATTCACATACTTACTCTGGCCTAGCCATAGTTTTCTGTTCACTCTATCTCTTCTAATTTCCATCCCAAGAATGTGTTTTTTTGCACCAATATCTTTCATTTCAAATTTAGCAGTGAGTTGAGACTTTAGTTCTGAAATCATACATTTCCCTTTACTAATGAATAACATATCATCAACATATAATGCAATCAAATTTATAATAAACACATTGATCTGATTTAGAATGCTCAAATCCCAAACTGAACACATATGTATCAAATTTCTGGTACCACATCCTACGAATTTGTTTGAGGCCATACAAAAAAATTCTTCAATTTATACACCAAATTACTTTTACCTTTTACCATATAGTGCTCTGGTTGTGTCATATAAATATCCTCCTCCAAATCACCATGAAGGAAGGCAATTTTCACATCCATTTGCTTAACCTCTAATCATAAGCAACAGCAATAGAAAGCTAAATTCTAATGGATGTCATGTTTACAACAAGAGAAAATATCTCACCATAATCAACACCCTCAACTTGAGAGTAGCCTTTTGCAACCAACCTTTCTTTATACTTCTCAATGCTTCCTGTGTTGACTTAAATTTCATACTCAAAATGCTACCCGCAACAAGTTAGTTTCACGAAATACAAAAGAAATGCTACAGGAAATCCAAACTCAACCAATGAAACTACATGAAATACATATGAAATAAAAATACTATTATTACCTTCATGATTTATGTCTCATTGTGTCCTAACTCCACTGTTCTTGGTTGCAGATGGTGTGCTCTCAGACAAGCACTGATGGCTTCCTGATGGAATGGGGTTTGGGATAGACTAGCCTAGTCTATGCTCTTGGATCCTTTCCCTGGATCACCAGGTGTTCTAACCACACCCTAGGGTCTCCAGGACTTCCCCTTCTTGTGGAATCCCCTAACCTTGCCCAATCCACCCACCAACAAGTTGAAAAACTACTCCTAAGGTCTCACCTACTCATGAGATTCAAGAACCCTTACTTAGGCTAATAAGGTTTTGGCTTGCTCTACACCTTCCTAGGTCTTAGCAAGGATAGATCAAGTCTAATACATGGTTTTTCCACCCATTCATGTTCCCCCAAGAGGTTTCAAGCTTTCAACCCCTTACCGATTTCACTATTTTGTATTTTGCCTACAAAATAGGGCTACAAGGATTGTGACCAATTAGGCCTCCTACCTAGTCCTTTAGGGCTCCCTCTTGTAGATGATGAATTTTCTTGTGAAACCTCCCAAAAGACCTGCTATTCAATTGGCAAGGACTCAAGGATTTTTTAGGTTTTAGGCCTCCAAGTGTCCGTACACTTCCCTAAGTGGATTTTAAGGTTTTTAAGGGTTTTTATGAGGGTTTTTAGGCCTACCAGAGTCACATTGTAGGTTTGGTGCTCTTGACACCTTGTCTGGATTGGTGGAAGCTCCTCCTTCACACTAATGGTGCTTCACTCACCCCTCTACAACTCCTCCAAAGGGTGCCTCCTCCTCTGACCTTCCTTTCTCTCCAAGACCTCTGCAACTTAACCCTTCCTAGTCGGGCACTGTTCAGTCTCGCCTAGGAGTGGGTCTTTAGATGGCCTCCTTGCATTTTAAAGGGCCCTTCTTGCATTGAATTATATTAAAGGGTTTGTACTCTCATTCCCCATAGTTTCATGGTGATTCCACAATGGGGAATGGAGTTAAGAGCCCATTGACACAAACTAGTACAAAACTGGACAGAGAGAAGGCAATTTACAATATATTTACAAACACACCTCACTTACAAATCAAACCTAATATAAATACTCAAAATGAAATTGAATACACCATATAATACACTCCACATATTTTTGTTCCAAAATCAATCCATTAACATTCTTCTTTTTACTCCACTTGTGCCGACTGGCAACAAAACTGTAGTCACAGTCAAGTCACTTTGCTTTTGTCGTACAATAACTGACATCCAACCCATTAACTTAGGGTTTGCAATTACTTATAGCACCTTTTCCTCGGTCTATGTGCCCATATTATGGTTGTCCATGCTACATTAAAGATTTTGACCTCATGGTGGAAAAGTTGCTTGACAACTTTTAAAAGTTGTCATGCAACTTTTAAAAGTTGTCATGCAACTTTTGAGCAACTTTCCCAATGTTGTTTTTCTTGACTCCTAGACCCACATTGGACTAACCTAAGGACACCACCATGCTTGAAGGACCCCTAAACACCTCAAATGCACACATACCCTCTATTTCCAAGAAATCCTCAATTTTGACTCATGACCCTAAGACCTCAACTAGGACCCTAACTAGGACCAATGAGCACATGGCTCTTATTTTATATACAATGGCTTCATTAAGAAGCAAGAGCACAATCAAAAGAAAATGGTGGGAGCCCTTTGAATGGTGCTCCTACACCATACTCCCCCTCTACAACAAGCTAAGGAATTAGGGGAGTGAGAAGAGCCGGATCAATGCCAAGCTTCTTGAACTTGCTCTCCTCCACCCAAGTAGCTTCAGATACAGGTTGACTTGCCCATTTCACCGATTGCTACATGTAGACCTACTGTCTAGTAGACTTCTTCACCCTTGACTCCAAGATCTCCTCTACTATAGGCTGCTTCACTTGAGGTAAGGCATTCACATCCAAGTCTTATAGTACCTTGGCTTGGTTCTCAGTCTACCCTTCTATCTCACCCTTGTACATGATCAAATCAGCAACATTGAAGACTGGTGAAATGGCTAAGTCTGAAGGAAGTTTAACCTTATAGGCATTTTCACCATATTTTCCCATAATTATGCAAGGTCCTACCCTCTTAATTTGCAGTTTGGTAGGCTTACCACTTTGCATTCTAGCTTTGCTCAAATGGACCATCACAAAGTCACCCATCTTGAACTGAACCTCTCTACTTTTCTCATCCATTTTGGCTTTCAGTTTTTTAGTGGATTCAAGGATGGCTTTCTTAACCTGGGACATCCTTGATGGTTTGAGTGAAGTCCTCTGCTTGCCCACTCTTCATCTCCATGGAACCAAGTTCCTTGAGTTCACACACTCCTCTTGGATGTCTGCCATAGACAACCTCAAAAGGACTTCTACCAGTGGTCCTATTTACACTGTCATTATATGCATACTCTGCTTGAGGAATGATTAGGTCCCATGTCTATCCATATTCCTTACTTAAACACCTCAACAAGTTGCCTAACACCCTATTGATGACTTCAGTTTGACCATCAGTTTGTGGATGGTAAGCTAAGCTAAATGAGAGGTTAATTCCAAGTCTCCTCCATAATGTTTGCCAAAAATGGCCCATGAACTTGTTGTCCCTATCTGAAAAAATGCTTAAAGGGAGTCCATGAATCCTCACAATCTCCTTAAAGAAGAGATGTGCAACATAGCTAGCATCATCTATAGTTTTACATGGAATGAAATGGCTCATCTTGGAAAGTCTATCTACTACCACATAGATGTTGTCCATACCTGTCTTTTTCTTGGGAAGTCCTACTACAAAGTCCATGCTTATACATTCCCAAGGCCTATTTGGGACCAGTAAGGGTTGATAGAGACCAGCATTGCTTGATCCTCATTTTGCCCTTTGGCATACACCACATTGCTCCATATACCTCTTCACATCTCTTGGCAACTTTGGCCAATAGTAGTACCTCTGAACTAAATCCAACGTTTTGTTGATTCCAAAGTGTCCACTTAAACTACCATTGTGTTTTTCTTGGATGAGGTTTTCCCTCATTGATCCTCTAGGCACACACAACTGATTACCTTTGAACAAGAGACCATTTTGGAGAGTGTAATCTGCATACTCACCATGGAAATGGTTCTCAAACTCCTTGCAAACCTTTTAAGTTGATGAGAAGTCTTCATCTCCTTCATAGAGTTCCTTGAAACCTTCTATTCCTATGCTCTGCAACTGTAACTCTTGAACTGTCAACAACTTCCTGCTTAAAGCATTTGCCACCTTGTTGAGTTGCCCCTTCTTATGCTTGATGGTGAAGGCAAAGGATTGGAGGTATTCCATCCATTCCAGATGTCTATTGCTAAGCTTCTCTTTAGTGCTAATATAACTCAAAGCCTGGTTGTCTCTGAATACCACAAATTCCTTTGGGAGTAGGTAATGCCTCCATTTTTTAAGAGACTGCACTAATGCATACAACTCTAGTTCATAGGTTGAGTACTTCTTCTTTGCTTCATTGACCTTCTCACTGAAAAATGCCACAAGTCTTCCCTCTTGACTCAATACACCCTCTACTACAATTCTACTTGCATCACACTCCAATGTGAATAGCTTATCAAAAGTAGGTAGGAGAAGGATACGTTTTGTGGCTACTTCTTGCTTCAATAATTGAAATGCTTTGTCAGCCTGCTCAGTCTATTTAAACTTAGTTTTAAGGCCTCCTTTTATGGTTTCAAGGACTGGTGCACATATGCCATTGAAGTTCCTCACAAACGGCCTATAGAATTGGGCTAAACCATGGAAACTCCTAACTTCAGTCCCTGTTCTAGGTGCAGGCCAATTCAAGATTGCCTCCACTTTGCTTGGATCCATCTTCAAGGTTCCCTTAGACACCACAAATCCTAAGTAGACCAGCTCTTGCTTCAAGAAGTCACACTTCTCTAGTTTGATGGATAACTTCTCCTCATGCAACCTCTCTAAGACTAACCTCATTTGCTCAAGGTGCTCCTCTTTGGTTCTGCTATAGATGAGAATGTCATCTAGGTACACCACCACAAACCTGCATGTGAAATCTTTTAACACCTCATTCATCAACCTCATGAAGGTGCTTGGGGAATTGGTGAGTCCAAATGGCATCACAAGCCATTCATACAATCCCTTTGTGGTCTTGAAAGCAGTCTTCCACTCATCTCCCTTCTTGATTCTAATATGGTGATAACCACTTTTAAGGTCCAATTTAGTGAAATACATAGCACCTCCTAAACAGTCCATCAAATTCTCTATTCTAGGAATAGAAAACCTATACCTTATGGTGATCCTATAGATTGCCCTTGAATCAGTACAAATTCTCCACTTGCCTCCCTTCTTTGATGCTAGCACTACTAGGACTACACATGGGCTAATGCTCTTCTTGATCAGTCCTTGTTCCAATAACTCCTGCACTTGCCTTGCTTGTTTTAGTCAGGTGTGATCTTATATGAAGCTTTGTTAGGTAGGGATGCACAGGGAACAAAGTCTATTTGATGGGTTATAGACCTTCTTGGTGGGAGTTTTGTAGGTGCTCCATCACTCACTATGTCCTTATACTCTTGCAACATTTGCTTCACCTCCTTGGGTACCTTTGCCTGCAACTTGTCTTCTTCCTCCTTTGGCTTCACAAAGATGGCACACTTCACTATCTCCTCCTCATGTAGCAAGTGTAAGAACTCTTTACCAGTAGCCAATAAGACACTAGGTGTTCTTGAAGCTCCCTCTTCATTCTCTGTCAAAGACTGAATCTTAAAGGTCTTGTTGTCCTTCTTGAAGGAAATGGAGTTCTCCTCTCCATCATAGATCACCTTCCTATCAAATTGCCAAGGTCTACCTCGCAGTAGGTGACAGGCATTCATGGGTAACACAAGCACACTCTGCTCATGATTCAACCATGTCACTTTATATGGGTTAGTGTGGGGTATCCTTGTGAGTTTCAACTTCTTGGTTGCCTCCTCTGATATTATGTTATCATTTGACCCTGAATCAACTATCACCTTGCAAACTTTACCAAGGATCTTGCATCTCACCCTAAACAATGCTCTCCTATGCTTAGGTTCATTCTTGACTGGCTGTCTTATCAAGACCCTATTGAACATTAGATTTTCTCCAATCTTTGATTCAATATGGTCCACCTTAGGTGTCTTGTTTCTTGAAGAGTCTTCATGTGCATAAGCAACCCTCTTTCCACCGTTTGATGAGGTAGGCTTGTCAGGGCATCTATAGGCCGGGTGTCCCAATTGACCACAATTGTAACATTTCATAGTTGAAAAGTAGGAGTTACCCCTGCCAGTACCTCTACCCCTACTTGGACCACCTTGTGCACCTCTTCCTCTAGAATGGCCCCCTCTGAGATTGATTTCACTGCCATGTTCAGTCAACTTGGCGTCTCCTTGGTTCCTCTGCTCATTTGCCTTGCTTTGGTAACCACCTCGATGATTCATTTGTTCTCTATCTCTGCCTCTACCCCTGTTATTAGAGTCTCCTTTCGTTCCTCTCTTCTACCTTGGCAGCAAGTTGATGACATTTTTGAACAGTATTAGGAGTCCATAGGCTTATCTCCTCTTGAATGTTCCACTTTAGGCAACTTAGATACCTAGCCACCTTAATAGATTCATCTTCTTGGACTTTGGATCTAAGACAAAGCTTTTGAAATTCTTCGGTGTAGGAGGTCACATCAAGGTCTTTTTGCTTCAAACCCTATCTCTTCTTATGAAGTTGGACTTCATAATCCTCTGGTAAGTAGTTCTCCTTGATCTTACTCACCATGGCCTTCCAATTGGCAATAGGTAGCTTTCCCATGCTAACTCTCTCTTCTTGCAAATACTTCCACCATGTCAAAGTTGCTCCCCTTAGTCTTGATTTGCCAACCTTAACCTTTTGAGCCTTTGTCACTCCCTCACACTCAAAGTGGTTTTCCATGCCCTCAATCCATTCCATGACAGTATCAATGTCCATCCTTCCACTGAAAAGTGGCAATCCTTCAAAAGCTTTGGTGTTCAAAACCTTAATAGCCTTTACAAATGGTTCTTCATTGAACAAGGGATCTGGTTCATGTCATCTATGTCTATAGTATTCTTGCCTTTATCCTTGGTGTCTTCACCCCAAGGTCCTTGTGTCCTCTGATCCACCACTTCCTGCAGCTTATCCCTTATCTCACTCATAGCTTCTTCAAGGAGTCTATTCTTCTCCTGCTTCTCTTCTACCTCCCTAGCCAACTCTGCATTAGTGACCATTGTGCTTTCCCATACTGATTCACCAGAATACAGAGACATACACGGTCCACCAAATCTTTAACTTGCTCTGATACCAATCTGATGGGATGGGGTTTGGGATAGACTAGCCTAGTCTATGCTCTGGGATCCTTTCCTTGGATCACCAGGTGTTCTAACCACACCCTAGGGTCTCTAGGACTTCCCCTGCTTGTGGAATCCCTTGACCTTGCCCAATCCACCCACCAACAAGTTGAAAAACTACTCCTAAGGTCTCACCTACTCATGGGATTCAAAAACCCTTACTTAGGCTAATAAGGGTTTGGCTTTCTCCACACCTTCCTAGGTCTTAGCAAGGATAGGTCAGGTCTAATACATGGTTTTTCCACCCATTCATGTGCCCCCAAGAGGTTTCAATCTTTCAACCCCTTACCGATTTCACTATTTTGTGTTTTGCCTACAAAATAGGGCTACAAGGATTGTGACCAATTAGGCCTCCTACACAATCCTTTAGGGCTCCCTCTTGAAAACGATGCATTTTCTTGTGAAACCTCCCAAAAGACCTACTATTCAATTGGCAAGGACTCAAGGATTTTTTAGGTTTTAGGCCTCCAAGTGTCCGTACACTGCCCTAAGTGGATTTTAAGGTTTTCAAGGGTTTTTAAGAGGGTTTTTAGGCCTACCAAGGTCACTGTGTAGGTTTGGTGCTCTTGCCACCTTGTCTGGATTGGTGGAAGCTCCTCTTTCACACCAATGGTGTTTCACTCACCCCTCTACAACTCCTCCAAAGGGTGCCTCCTCCTCTGACCTTCCTTTCTCTCCAAGACCTCTGCAACTTAACCCTTCCTAGTCGAGCACTGTTCAGTCTCGCCTAGGAGTGGGTTTTTAGATGGCATCCTTGCATTTTCAAGGGTCCTGCTTGCATTTAATTATAGTATAGGGTTTTTACTCTCATTCCCCATGGTTTCATGGTGATTCCACAATGGGGAATGGAGTTAAGAGCCCATTGACACAAACCAGTCCAAAATTGGACAAAGAGAAGGCAATTTACAACATATTTACAAACACACCTCACTTACAAATAAAAACCTAATCTAAATGATCAAAATGAAATTGAATACACCATAGAAGACACTCCACATGGTTTTGTTCAAAAATCAATCCATTAACATTCTTCTTTTTACTCCACTTGTGTCGACTGGCAACAAAACTACAGTCACAGTCAAGTCACTTTTCTTTTGTCGTACAATAACTGACATCCAACCCATTAACTTAGGGTTTGCAATTACTTATAGCACCTTTTCCTTGGTCTATGTGCCCATATTAGGGTTGTCCATGCTACATTAAAGATTTTGACCTCATGGTGGAAAAGTTGCTTGACAACTTTTAAAAGTTGTCATGCAACTTTTGCAACTTTTGAGCAACTTTCCCAATGTTGCTTTTCTTGACTCCTAGACCCACATTGGACTAACCTAAGGACAACACCATGCTATGAAGGACCCCTAAACACCTCAAATGTGCACATACCCTCTATTTGCAAGAAATCCTCAATTTTGACTCATGACCTTAAGACCTCAACTAGGACCCTAACTAGGACCAATGAGCACATGGCTCTTATTTTATATACAATGGCTTCATTAAGAAGAAAGAACACAATCAAAATCAAATGGTGGGAGCCCTTTTAAGGGTGCTCCTGCACCAATTCCAAGATGGCATATAAAGAATGGACTGATAACTGATAGTTAACTGATACTATGATATGCAACGCTAAATGACTATGTTAAATGATTATGCTAAATGATTATTCTATTTGCTTCAAGATTAAAAATCACAGATACATAAGTTTTATGAATGATTGTCTTGGAAATTCACTTGAAGTCTAACTCTCTCTCAACTAAAACTCTTGATTTTATAGAACTTGAGAGGACAAGATGATGTGGCCCAGATCAATAGTCATGATTAGATCTACAGATTGGGATGGTTGTGAGCAAAAGTGAAGGTTGAGAGAAAGAGGGAAGAAGAAGACAAGTGTCACTCATCTCACCTTGACTGGGTTTCTAACTGAGGGAATCTAGGGATGGTTGGAAAAAATTTAGGCATGAGAAGACAAGTGGACTCAAGTCCTTCCTAAGATGTAGGGATGTTGGAGAGAATATAGATGAAGGTTATGAAATATGTGTACGTACACAATATTTCATTAAATTTGGAGGTTGAAGATAAATGATGAATTAATATTTAAGAAATATTAATTTGTTTAGCCACATGTTTGATGAATTGGCAAAGGAAATATAAAGTGGAGATGGAAGGTGAGTTGGATAAGGGATTAAATAATTTTAGAAATTATTTAATATTTGAGACTATAGGATAGAAGAATAATCATTAGATATTGGATATTCAAATGATTGAAGGAAATAATTAAATATTAGATATTCATTTAATTGATCAGAAGAATAATTAAATATTAGATATTTAATTAATTAGAGGAATAGGATAGATGAATTAATTAATAAAATAGTTCAATTAAATTAATTAATAGAAAGACATGAAATGAATTAAATTAATTAATTTTTTCAAATTAACGATTTTATAGAAGAATAATTATTAAATAAATATAAAATATTTATTTAATTTCTCATAGCCATTTTTGTGTGTATACATTTTGCCCCTCTTTGAAATGATGTCAAGACAACATTGTTTCAAAGATTAAATCAAATCTCAATAGTGTGCCTGATGGAGATAAAAATTCTGATTGTGTGCCCCGTATACTATTTTTGGATATTGATTCAATGATGATTAAAATGTGTCAACTTGAATTTCATCCTCAAAATGCTACTTGCAACAAGTTAGTTTCACAAAATACAAAGGAAATGCTATAGGAAATCCAAACTCAACCAATGAAACTACATGAAATACATATGAAATAAAACTACTATTATTACCTTCATGATTTATGTCTCATTGTGTCCTAACTCCACTATTCTTGGTTGCAGATGGTGTGCTCTCAAACAAGCATTGATGGCTTCCAAGATGCCATATGAAGAATGGACTGATAACTGATAGTTAACTGATACTATGATATGCAATGCTAAATGACTATGCTAAATGATTATGCTATTTGCTTCAAGATTAAAACTCACAGATGCATAAGTTTTACAAATGATTGGCTTGCAAATTCACTTGAAGTCTAACTCTCTCTCAATTAAAACTCTTGATTTTATAGACCTTGATAGGACAAGATGATGTGGCCCAGATCAATGGTCATGATCAGATCTATAGATTTGGATGGTTGTGAGCAAAGGTGAAGGTTGAGAGAAAGCGGGAAGAAGAAGACAAGTGTCACTCATCTCACCTTGACTGGGTTGCTGACTGAGGGAATCTAGGGATGGTTCGAGAAAATTTTGGCATGAGAGGACAAGTGGACTCAAGTCCTTTCTAAGATGTAGGGATGTTGGAGAGAATATAGAAGAAGGTTATGAAATATGTGTACATACACAATATTTCATTAAATTTGGATGTTGAAGATAAATGTTGAATTAATATTTAAGAAATATTAATTTGTTTAGCCACATGTTTGATGAGTTGGCAAAGGAAATATGAAGTGGAGATGGAAGGTGAGTTGGATAAGGGATTAAATAATTTCAGAAATTATTTAATATTTGAGACTATAGGATAGAAGAATAATCATTAGATATTAGATACTCAAATGATTGAAGGAAATAATTAAATATTAGATATTCAATTAATTGATCAGAAGAATAATTAAATATTAGATATTTAATTAATTAGAGGAATAGAATAGATGAATTAATTAATAAAATATTTCAATTAAATTAATTAATAGAAAGAAACGAAATGAATTAAATAAATTAATCTTTTTAAATTAACTATTTAATAGAAGAATAATTATTAAATAAATATAAAATATTTATTTAATTACTCGACCATTTTTATGTGTATACATTTTGCCCCTCTTTGAAATGATGTCAAGACAACATTGTTTCAAAGATCAACTCAAGTCTCGATAGTGTGCCTGATGGAGATAAAAATCCTGATTGTGTGCCCCAGATACTATTTTTGAATATTGATTTGATGATGATGCCCCCTCGAGAGATCGTTTGTGCATTAAAGGCATGGATGATCTCTCGATAGACAAAGAATGTTATATGAAAGATAGATGAGTGAATAGATTGCAGATTGATCAGATAAACTAGATTGATAAGATTGATTGGATTGAGATCAAGTCCAATTTCATGAAGGACACATCCCATATAAGACAAAAGATGATCAAAATGTCTAGTTTCAGGAAAGATACATCTTGTATAAGACATGATAGATGATCAAAACATCTGGTTTCAGGAAAGATACATCCTATATAAGACATGATACATGATCAAAACATCTGGTTTCAAGAAAGATACATCCTATATAAGACCTGATAGATGATAGTTGCACGAGTGATGAAGATATTGAAGTGAAAAATGATTTTATCAGATGATGATGCTGGTGCAGGTGCCGCAGGTGATTCAGGGGTTAGACCCACAGGCTCGAGAGGCAGTCATGATTCTTGACTTGATTTGTATTGATGAGGCACTTGTACTTTTGATCCGATATCATTGTATACTTGGACTTTTATTATTTTATGATGATCTATATGCAGACATGGACTCTATATGATGATCTTTTATTATGCATGTTATTCTGTATGATGATGTTCTATATCCATTAATGATTTTTTTTCTTTCTTTTCCTTATGATTATGATCTATATGATGTAATGATAAATGTTTTTTATTTTTATTTTTGATAATCATGGATGCAAATGAAAATGATTACTAACTTAAATGATATGAATGAAATGATGCAAATGAAAATGATATGAAAATGCAATTGTTTTATAGTGATGATGATCATGAATGCTATGTTTAATCATACTTATAATGATAAACGCTTATAATGATGAATGAATCTAAGTGCAAAGATGCAACTAAATGATATTTAATGAACTTTTAATGATAATGCAAATAATAATGATGATACACTACATGGTTAATGAAATGCACTTAATTGAATGCAAACTAATGCAATGATTAAAATGCAACTAAATGAAATGGATGACGAAAAAAATGAATGCACCTATAATGATCAAATGCAAATTGTTTTTTTTTTGTCCAAGTATACTCAATTTTTATTCATGACTGTTGATCTCTTAATGAAATGATATGCTTATAATGCAACTGACAATGAATGCTTATAATACAAATGAATAATGAACTAATCTAAAATGATCTAACTAAAAATGATACTACCATTCTTCATATGTTATCTTGTAACAGTGCTTGATTTCATCATTGAGCTTTAAAATGTTGTAAGAAAATACAAGCAACTTGACATAATGATCCAAGATGACCTGAGTATTTCTTAGATAGATTTTGATATAGCAAGTTAATACAAGCAACTTGATATAATGAGTCAAGTTGACCTGAGTATTGCTTGCAGAACAGACAAAGATTATTTCCTTTCATGCATGACTTGGAACGTCCTCCTTGATCTTTTGTTGATCATATCCTAAGACAAGTACATACTTTAGTAAGAGATAAACCACAGACAGCAATCAAAGAAAAGCAATCATGCCCCATCATAGCTTCTCTAGGCATGGACATCCTTGAGTCACATAGAGTACATGACTAGCAATAAAATCAAGATATAAACATTGAATCTTGTATGTCATTCACATGTTCTTATGGTCATTAACTGATATAATCATCTTGATGAATGATCTTTGATAAGCCTTTATTACTTGTTGGTTGATTCTTTGGTTTCTGAGTTTCATGATTCAGTTGTTGATGAGATTCCTTGATCTTCATTCCTTTATTATTTGTGGATGATTACTCAAGGATGATGTCCGTTATGTTTTTAAAAGAGAAATCAGAAGCCTTTCAAATGTTCAAATGGTATAAGGCAAGAGTTGAAAATGAAACAAGAAGATAGTTGAAATGTCTAAGATCTGATAGAGGAGGAGAGTTCATTTCAGATGAATTTAACTTATTTTGCAATGATCATGGTATAAAGAGACAAGTATCTACACTGAGAACACCACAGCAAAATGGGATAGCTGAAAGAAGAAACAGATCAATTGTAGATTGTGCTAGAACCTTGATGATAGAAAAGAGAGTACCTCAAATATTTTGGAGAGAAGCAATAAGCATTGTAGTTTACACCTTGAACCGAGTACAACTGAAGAAAGGAACTATGAAGACATTGTATGAAATTTGGTATGATAAGAAACCAAATGTAAGTTATTTTAAAATATTTGGAAGTAGATGTTATGTTCACAAAGATGATAGAAATAGAAAATTTGATCAGAAAAGCGAGGAAGGAACATTTCTTAGTTATTCCTCTAGGAGTAAAGCATTTAAATGTCTGATCAAATCATCTAAGAAAATAGTGGAAAGTGAAAATGTGAAAATTGATGAATTTGTAGAAAGGAATGATGAAGGAAACTCCAAAGAACCAGAAGATTATGAAGAGTTTGTATATGTACAACTGAGAAGTCTAACCGAGAAAGTCGATGAAGAAAATACTCAGTTACCAAGTGATGAAGAAGATCATACAGAGCCTATCGAGCCTATATTAGCAAAATATGTCAGAAGAAATCATGCATCAAGTCAGATTATAGGAGATAAGGATGCTCCAGTGATGACAAGGAAGAAACTGAGACAGGACACATGTCTGATATCCGAGTTTGAACCGAGGATAGTAAAAGAGGCATTAAGCAATGAAGATTGGGTGAATGTTATGACAGAAGAGATTGAGCAAATCAAGAAAAATGAAACATGGACACTGGTCCCAAGACCAAAAGAGAAAAATGTAATCGGTACAAAGTGGATTATCAGAAATAAGCTAAATGAAAAAGGTGAGGTCATTCGGAATAAAGCAAGGCTAGTTTTCAAAGGCTATGCTCAAGAAGAAGGAATAGACTATGGTGAGACTTTTGCACCTGTGGCAAGACTTGAGGGAGTGAGAACATTGTTGGCATATGTTGCTTACAAAAATTTCAAGGTATATCAAATGGATGTTAAATCTGCATTTTTGAATGGTATATTAGAAGAAGAAGTTTACATTGAACAACCTGAAGGATTTATTGAAGAGAAGAATAAAGATCAGGTATGTAAGTTGAACAAAGCTTTATATGGCCTAAAGCAAGCACCTAGAGCATGGTATGAAAGGTTGCACTCTTACTTAATCAAGATTGGATTTATGAGGACTAGTGAAAACAACAACATGTATATGAAGAATGATGAGGATAATGGAATACTGATTTCAGCCATATTTGTTGATGATATTATTTTTTGTAGAAATGATTCTTTATGCAAGAACTTTGGAAATGAAATGTGCAAAGAATTTGAGATCTCATTAATCGGTGAAATAAAGTATT